>NC_092858.1:104761072-104764174 GCF_032062135.1 Pyxicephalus adspersus
CAAAGCTGACCATCAGCCACCTCTCTTCGAAGTTCTTCCTGGGGATGATAATCGCCTCTACACTACATGAGACTTGACTAAGAACATTTGGTACTCTGAGATTCAGCACCTTCCTTTCCTACAAATTTCCTCTTCTTCCCAGTCTTTGCATCTATAAACAGCATAACTAGCGCCTGGAATAATCATGAAATGAATTAACCCTCAGGATCCCCTAATTTCATCAGTCCACTACACACTTTATCTTTACTAAGCCCCGATGAAGTGCTACCATTTAAACCCCTGTAATGAGTTGGCTTTTTGTGATCTAGTCCAAAATCCTTTTTATGTACTCTCATGATATATTTACATGTCAGATGACATCCCTAAATGGCAGTTCTGATCCCAGTCCTGGCATCAGTAAACATTGTTAAATAAATGAATGCCAAGAAGCCTTTTGTGTATCAGATTACTGTGCAATAGTAATATAGGGGTCAGTGAATTGAACCACAGTGTTCATTGGTGTACAAAGTCATCATTTACACCAAGATGAGTCGAATGCTAAAGACTCTGCAGTAGGTCTGCAAAGTCAGAGGTCCTTGTCTGCCAGAGAAATGAGTAAAAGGAGGCCTTTTTTTTATTGAAATATTTTTTCTATTGGTTTGGATAGTCACAAAGTCACTTTTATGTAAATCTTTTAGGAGTGCTAAGGTGAAACTAAATTGAGGGTTAGGATTTTTCCCATATTAAGCAAGTATATGGAACATTTTCTTCATGTTATGACCGAATTGTGTTCTAAAGGGCTTCCCTTTAAAGCAACTGTTGCACTTTTTCTTGGTACACAGGTGCTGCTCCTGACATCTTTACCATGTTCTCCTTTACCTTTGGCATTTTTGGGCATCTTGATAAGCCAGGACAGAATTATGTACCTGTCGCAAATGTGCTCAGGAGATATTTCATGGCGGCATCAAATACCTGGTGGGAATGTACTCTCAGCTGTTCAAGTATTGTGCATTGTACATTCTAAAGAAATAGTCCTGGCAGACAGGATAGTATCATTTTTGCAGAAAAGACATAGAAAGTCTATGCTGCAGTAAAGGCATACAAGCAGTGTTATTTACCAAATATTTACATCTACTTTGGGGTCTATTTATAAAGCAGCAAATTTGACATTCCCTGAAACTTTCCCTGGTGGAGATACTTTGTGTTACTTGAACTATTGCCATAAGAATATGGCACTGTCACCCCCTACAATACCCTCTTCAAGCAATTTGTTGTCATACAGATGCAAAATAAAGAATGTACACTAAATACAAAGCTGCTGTAAGCAAGAAGAGGCATTTATTTTTCGTGAGGGATACTTTATATATTACTTTACACTATACTAGATATAATTTTTGTCTGCCAAAATATTCTTCTAGATTTTTTCATTGTAGTTCCACTTTAAACAGTCTGCCACCTAACTTTTTGAAAAGGCTTGTTGCCTGTTATGCTGAACTAGTGTTAATAATTTGTGAGTCATTTACCCAAAACATGAATGTACTTCAGGAAATTCAAAGAACCATTAGAAGTCATTGACTGCATACTTGTCCAGTGAAAACTACAGTCGTGCCAAAGTTAAAACGTTACCTTGTTTGCAAGGGAAATTGCTAGTATCATGGCCTTGTACACAGTCTTCATTATAAAGTGGAAAGATCCACATTTGAAAAATTTATATAAATATTATACAAACAATGTATTACTTTTATAGAGCATGTTTTGTGAAATACCTTTACAGGGTTCTCCCCAGCTCCTTTTAGCCGCGCGCACATAAATTAATTAAAGGAATGGAGGGGCTCAGCTATGAGGAAAGATTAGCTGAACTGAATCTATTCTCCCTTGAGAAGAGACATTTAATAGGGGATATGATCACCCGGTATAAATATATAAACAGTCCATATAGAGAACTCTCTTCCCCATTATTCACTTTGAGATCATTACAAAGAACAAGAGGGCACTCTTTGCGTCTGGAGGAAAATAAGTTTAAGCTCCGGATAAGGAAGGGATTCTTCACTGTAAGGTCTGTGAAAATTTGGAATTGGCTCCCTCAGGAAGTAGTTTCAGATACCTTTAATAAAAAGCTGGATGTTTTTCTAGAAGCACAGAATATAACTGGGTATTAAGACTTTAAAGGTAAAATAACGGTGACTGTTGATCCAGGGAACATCCGATTGCCTCATGGAATCAGGAAGGATTTTTTTTTTCCCCTGTTGAAGCAAATTGTATCAGGGTTTTTTTTTGCCTTCCTCTTGACCAACTATGCCTTAAAGGGTTTTTTTTTATCTGGGATATGTTTATTTCCCTAGTGGTTGAACTTGATGGACTTATGGCTTTTTTTCAAACTAACCTACATTGTGACTATGCACCACCTAGGATTTTTCAGCAACCACTTGGCTGGTTTTGGGAGGTTACTGAAGAGTTGGGTCACAATACAGGGTCTGCACCCGCCTACAATTTCTTCCCACCCAGCTAAAAAAAAAATTCTGGGTTGTCACTGATTAATATAGATGTTACATATTCTCACTGTATTACCTATTTTGTGTATGCAATGGATATACATGGTGGAAAATGCAGTTTGTCACATAGCATTAAAAGTCTCTCCCACTTCTGATGCTCCCTCTAACCGCCTTTTTGTGCCAGTAAAAATTACAGCAGCTGCTGTTAAATCAGGGATATAATTCAGTGTTCTCCCCAGAAATTTTTTTCAGCCGGGTGGTAGGAAGCTGTAACCGGGTGGTAAAAAAGGGGGTGTGGCAAAACACGGCAAATTTAGTGCTTCAAGTTGTTTATGCCTCGGGTATCCAGTAACTTCTTATTGTTTCAGTGTTCTACCTTCTCCTGATTATTTGTTACAACTTTGTAATGCCTGCCCCGTTAGTATATCTAATTTTTCAGTTCTATGTATTTTGCTACAACTGTCCTATGTCGTGTATTGTGACCCAACTTACTAGTGTTCTAAGTTTTAAGAGTGTGATCCTTTGTAGTAGTGTAATAGTATAATGAATGTGGGGTAACAAGTTAGGCTTAGCTCATATTAGCAGCAAAAAACATTTACCCCTTCTGAGTGACTTCTGGCAACTGCTAGGC
>NC_092858.1:104766399-104771847 GCF_032062135.1 Pyxicephalus adspersus
TTAGGAGATATGGAGGTTTGTACACAGAGAGCTGTGAGGATGCAAAATGACATGCAGACTTTATACACACTGGATACATTCCACAGGCAGAGCTTGTGCTATGAGATGGGGGCGGGGCTGCCTGTGTATCCTTCACATGAAGGCTAAACTGTGTGCCCCATTTTTATATCATGTAACTGGGAAGAGTCAGGCAGGGAGAAGCTGGCATTTCTTTACGCGTATCCAGAAAATGTCAGTGTCGGCACTCAATCTTTGATATCTGGAGTTAACATTTATACACTGATCTCAGCCAATCACCTCGTTACATGACCATTGCTAGCTCATTTTGACCAAACCTCCTTGTTACATTACAATATGAAAAAAACTTGCAATTGTTAGTATGAGATTATATTTTGTATTTTACCAGCTGCTTTCTTTCTCATGACCCATCAGGGCATAACAGCCATAATTTATCATGCCACCCAAACCTAGTGTGGGAAGGAGGACACAAGATGTTCACAAGGGCACAGACCAGACAGTTTACACAAATCCACCTATACATCCACAACACAAAAAAATATTACCTCTTAAGTATCTCTCCAGTGAAATAATCAGAAAGCCTCACCATTCCTGCTACAGATAGCACTGCTATCCACAGACACAGGTCCCAGAAGTCTTTTTGACTCATAATTTTATAAACAGATATTTATGGTCTGGAAATATTTCAATAGAAATAAGAACTTCCAGTTTCTCTTACGTGTTATGAGAAGGAACCAAAATGCCCTCCAAAGTTTTATGCCTATTGCCCTAATGTCTAATGTACATTGTCTTCTTTTCCCTCCTTTTAAGTAACTCAATAAATTGTTTGTATATTTTTTTAAAATAATAAATGGACCTGAATTTAGAAGTTCATTAAGTTTTTCGTTTTGAATGGCGTATTTCTGATACAGGACGTTGCACCAGACATCTTACCCGCTTCCTAGTTTGACTAAATGGTACTTTTAACTTCTCCTAATAGCTTATAATTCAAATCAAACAACACCTTCTCTTCAAATCAAACAATACCTTAGCTGTTATTTTTCTGATTCTTTTTCCTATACCTTGTTTGAAACCTTTTAATTAACCTTTAATTTTATGAAAATGTTTTGAACCTTTTTTTAACTTTAATTTTACAAAATGATTAAAGTAAAATAACCTCCATTTTATGATTTTATGTATAAATACCTTTGCTTTGTACTAGAATAACAATTTTATGTAATTATCAATAGGAAATTTAGAAATGTAAAGGAATAAGAATACACAAAGAATAGGAAACACTCATTAAATAAAAAAAATTATGTTTAAAAAAAGACATTTTTGTCTATTGAAAAAAAGTTACAAGACAATATCACCCAAAACATTTGTGTTAAAAAAATACTTTCTTAGTTCAGGTCTTGTAAAATGTCATCATAAAAATGGCACATATGATCTCCGTGTTACCCACTGTTTTTATACTTCATTTATAAACATGGTGGTAAATGTGAAATTTGCCATGTGGAGTGTATCATGTAACATTTAAATGCAGTGCTCAACCCAGAAATCTTTTTAAGCTGGGTGGGAAGAAATTATAGGCGGGTTTCAGCCCCTGCATTGTGACCCAACTCTTCAGTAACCACCCAAAAACAGCCGGGTGATTGCTTAAAAGTGCGGGGTGGTGCACCCAGCTAAAAGGTGGAGCACCCAGAAATGCAAACTTTAAAAAACCGAGAACTTTACAACTGTAGTCTTATAACAAAACAGTCTTACTTTTTTGTTTGATCCTTAAAGGATTGCCTAATGAAAACATTTTAGTGGCATCCTAGTACTTATAATTAGATGGTAAAGAAAACTATCCATTGTGTTGTGCTTTCATTTAGAGCCAGCAAGTGATCCAGGCTGGGAGAGAGATTGATGATGCAGCTAAAATCACTGGCACATGACATTATCTTTGTCAGACAGAATACATTTCTAGTGCCCTGCAACAGGACATAGGCATTGCTCAGGGTGAAGATTGAAATTCTTCCCACATAAATAGACTGTGCTGAGCTTTTCTAATAAACAGTCAAGTCTTCAACACCACAGAGGTAAAGTGTAGTTTGTCTGCACATTTACTTGTAGAAAGGCATATAGGAGGGGGTATTTCTATAACTGAATAGATCTTTGCTTGAGGCACCACCATAGAGTGGCCATAGGAATTCCTCAGAAAGGATTTATTTACATATTGCAATGCTTGGACATTTTACAAATAACAAAATAAACACATACTATAACTTAATTTAGGTGTGTGGGCAAAAAACATATTCGGCACAGTATTTCAACATTTTCCCATGTTAGGTCCCCCTTTATTACCTTATGATCTTGACAGCATTACAATATGTAGTGATCTGACAACAATGACACTGCTACACTGAGGAAACAGTAGACGGGGAGATACATAATGCGGTGGTTATGGGAGGGAAGTCAGTGCTGAGAATGTAACCAAGAAGGAGTGTTGAGTTAGCTAAGTAGAACTGACAACATTGCATAGGATTTCTATGCTGCAGTGACAGCATTATCAGCCCAATACAGGAAGTTAGAAGCTGACTGCATTTCTGGCAGGATTTTGTGTTTTATTTTGAGTACTTGCTATGTGTCAGCCTTCAGAAAGGGGAGCTCTGTTTGAGGGAATCTTGATGGTGATTAACCGGGAGATTACACACACATGTATTGGTTAACGGGTAAATGTCCCCCCCTTTTTTTTTTTTGCAGAAAAGATAGTGAAAAACGTCCAATGACCTTGCAGGTAAACAGTAGTGGCAAATGTCCAATGACTAGGCAGATAACGGTTCTGGTAAATGTCCAATGACATTGCAGACAACAGTAGTGATAATAGATTGCAGACAAACTTTGGAGGTCATACACAGATGTGCAGAGTAAGGACACACACTGGGCATGTGCAGAGTAAGGACACACACTGGGCATGTGCAGAGTAAGGACACACACTGGGCATGTGCAGAGTAAGGACACACACTGGGCATGTGCAATAAGGTTCATTTAGACATAGGTTTGTGACACTGTTTTAAAAAGAAAAAAACAGAGAGCTGCTGAATGTGTTTTTTTCAGTTTTGCTCACACATACACTTTAAAATGTCAAAGGAAAAAAATATATTTGTTTAATGTCTTATGATGACATACTCCTTCTACCTGTTGTTTCAAAAAGCCATGTTTAATTAGTTTCAATAAACACCATATATTCTTGCAGAAAACTTAATCTCATTATTGCCTGTGGCTACAACTCATGCCCTGTTTACAATGTCTTCAATTGTAGCCACCCCATTGTGCTATAAAGAGATAGGACTATAAATGTAAACAAGCACATATGTGGTATATAATACAAGAAATCATGGAACATGACATGCTATGATACTTTGCTGCCCTCTAGTATTAGTATTAGGACCAAAATAGATTAAACCACCAGCATATTTTATGTAATTTTTTTAACCTAGTTTGTAAAAACCTATAAAACATAGACAAATCCATACTTATTACCTGGAAATGTTTTCAGCAACATTGCTTAGCTTTTTATCTGGAACAAGCACACACATTAGGAAAGTTAGAGTGAAGCTAGAATTTATAATCTAGATGTTTGTTCAAGGCTGGTGATTTCGATGGTTTTGATGTATGTCAGCTTATATAACTAGTGTTTAAAGAATGGTAACCTGTCATATTTTTTTTTTTTGGGAAGCATGAATTAAATAACATATGTAGAATTCATTCTGAGCATGCAGTAAAACTGTACATTATTTATTACTAGATGAACTATAAGGCTGATAAAACCTGGTGATTTTGACTCTATGTAGAACAGTTTGTATCTTTGGACTTTTTTTTCTTTAATCTGAATCTGTAAATTACACAAAGACTGTGGTATACTTTCCCTTTATTATTACATTGTTTATGAATACTTTTCTTTTGTTCATTTATTAAATGGTAGTCTAGATTTTCCCAGACAGTGTGATTTGTTGGGGAGACAACATTGTGACCTAATTCTCATATATCATGGAATTAGACGGTGTGATATGACAGATCTGCACATGTTGCTGAGATTTGTGATTGCTACAAAGACACAAGGCTGTTGTCCAGAAGCTCCTTGTGAACTAATTATGATATGGTATTATTGTCATTTTTCAACATGTATTGGTGTCTATGGCGTCAATTGACAAAGCAGCATGAGTTATTTGTGTATATGTTGTTTTACCTAATATAGTTTGTTGCATAAAAAATGTACAAAAGTAAACTTTGTACATTTAGTATAGATGTGCATTACGGGTTATTTACACATTGCAAACTTATTCTTAATTCTAAATCAGTCTTTCGGAAGATATATAGCTGTGTATATTAAACATGCAACCAAGATCAGAGCTTTGAAAATAATGTTATCAATGTGCATTACAATTTTTTGTTTTGTGTGATTTTAAATAAAAATGTACATGAAAATGTTGCATACTGCTTTCTGGTTGCATTGCTACAAAATAATTCTGCTGTATAGCTCACAATATATGTCTCTGCTTACTGATGAAGAACCATGCACTTAGTAGTAACATATCTTGCATTTATTTTTTAAATTGACCACAATCAATAATATGACATGCAAACTCGGGTAATTTGTAATCAACAAAAAAGCTCACTGTTGAACATATCTTGATGGTTTTTTACATGATTGATATTTCTGTTACGCCCCAATTCATTTATGGGGTAAGCTAGGGATGGGTAAATGCTTGCTGATAGAACTACCTGAACAAGGTCTTAATGACTATTGGTTATATGTATGTTTTTTTCAGTTTCTTTTACAATAATGTCCCCTCATGTCACAGTTTTGTTTTCTTATGGCATTGTCAATTTTTTATTTACAGTCACTGCTAACAAGTGGGGTTTGTGAATGGGACTTTTAAGGCAGTATATACAAAATCATGGTTATATAAAAGGGTAAAATTTCAAACCCAAATAGCAATACAGCAAATTGCCCAGGAAATTGCACAAGGATTTGATATATCCAATAGAAAAAAACAAAAAAGATGCACAGAAAACGATGTATCCAGATGGAAGGAGCCTTCGGTGATACCCCCAAACAACAGGGGTCTACAGTGGGTTTGAAATTTTACTAGATATTGCATAAGACCACAACATATCCTAAAAAATTCTGGAATTCCTTTGACTGTCCTTTTTTGATTGAGCCTTCTTTCCACCATGGTTCTTCCTCCACCCCTTGCGCTGATTCCCTGGCTAAGTTGCACCATTTTGTCGGTATTTGGTGTGCTACTATATCTATTGTCCGTACAAACTAAATCCCTGAGGAAGTGGATTAAATCTGCGAAAATTGCTGGATTGTTACAGCACACTACCGTGTTTCCCCGATGATAAGGCAGGGCCATCAAATAAGACAGCCCCCCCTTTTTAGAGAAAAATGTAAAATAA
>NC_092858.1:104772547-104824719 GCF_032062135.1 Pyxicephalus adspersus
CATCGGGGAAACAGGGTAATAAACTGTACTTGCCTGGTCACATTGGTATATTTAGCACCATGTTTGCCACCTTACTTGTTACTCTGTTACATGGAGGCATCATACACCTTTTAATCTGGATCTGTGTTTTTGTATTTTGTAACAATAAAGTTTTCTCTTTTATATAAACATGATTTTGTATATACTGCCCTAAAAGTCCCATTCCCAAACCCTAGTTGTTGTTACTTTAAATAGGGATGTTGGCAGTTTGTCAAAATTACAATGAGATTTGAAAACTGACAAACTATTTTTGTAATTTTACAGCCACTGCTGCAAAGGTTATTGAAAGATTTGACGAAGGGGAAATTGAAGATGATGATGGTGCCATTATACTAAAGAACCTCAAGAAAAGCACAGTCACCTTCCTTTCTGATACAGATAAAAGGTATCAAGGAAAAGCGACATCTCGGAGAGATTTGAAAGCAGAATTAGGGGAGCAGTCTTTTTCTGAAGATTCTGGTGAGTTTAAGATAAATTTACAAACCATTTGTATCTTATTCCAATGTTTATGCTTTATAGCTTTGATATAAGAAAAGTAATGCAAACGTTACTGCTTAGATATTTCTTAGGAAAACGTTACTGTGAGATACACTTGTTTTTATGCTTGATGTGCTGAGGATATTTTATGAAATGGTCTTCCCTTGGAGGTTTACCAACATTACTTATATTTTGTGTGGCTGCTAGCTGTCAGATCTGGCTCTTGGGTACACCTTTACCCAATTTATCAGTTTAGTGATCACATGCAAAGTGAAGGTTTATTCACAAAATAGTGGTTTCGGCTTGCAGAGACCACTGCAGCCTTAAGATGGCAGTAAGCCTCTGTTTAACACTGTAATGGTTTGACCCAATTTCAGTTAAAAAAAAGTATTTTTTTTTTTTTCAATTTTTGTAAGCTGAACTTTTACATGGAATCAACCTTTATATTTTATTGGGGGCTCATATTTAAAGTTGTTGAAGGGAGAACTTACAGAAGTGAGTTTTAGCAAAGTGAACCACATTTATTACTTGCTCTCTTTAAATTTGGAGGGATACAAACCACTGTTTGTGGTCATTTGTTTTAACCATATCAAACAATTAGTTTAGGATTTTTAGGTCTAGAACTTAATTCACCAAGCTATGCACAGGTTGAGAGGATTTATTCCACTATACCTGTACAGGTATAAAAAAAAGTTGCAAGCAAAATTTTGGCAACACTTAAGATTTGAATTATTAAATACAGTTTAAATCTTTAAAAAAAAAACAAAGCTTGTAAGGCTAAGCAGAAATGGAAAAATATTTTACTTGAAATGTAAAGGTCAACTAAACATATAGAATCTAGAATTCTATATATATATATTGTACGGTATACTCTTTTTAAGAGTATCTGTCACAAAGCTGTATCCTTATCTCTGAAGCCTCTGACTTAATAGGCTGTCTGGAGACATTAAAACTGAGATTGTTTGGCTTTGAAAGATATGATTCCATTGCTACAGAGCTTGTCAGAATAGTTGTTTCCATTAGAGGTTTCAGAAACTTGTGTTTTCTTCATTACAGATTCTGTTAAAGTTAAGCAAGACTTCTATCCAAGGACATTGAATTTGGTTTAGACTATAGATAAATCAGGAGTATAACCGAAAAATGCTTTTACAATGCATTATTGGAAAGTAAAATTAGGCCCAATGGTAATTCACTTTTATCTCATTAGAAATCAAGTGAGTGACTTAATAATCAAGGTAAGCTAAAATCATTGGTTATTCATCAACACTTTCTGCTAGGTTAGTATTGAATAGACAGCTGCAGGTGGATCAACGTTCTTACACACATCACCATGCCTGTTGCTGGTCTGGTTTGTCCTTCCCTGCCTTGCTTAAAAAAGCATTTAAAAGAGTAAAATGTTCAAGTTGTATTCTGTGACTTTATATTGTTATTCTTCTCCCAGAGACATCCTGATTATTTTGATACATTTTCACTTGGTAGTTGCACTGTAATGAGATTTGTTTGTGTTGAAGGTGGATTGGACAACAGTTTTGAACTGGGGAGTAGCGATGAAGATGAAGGTACAGGTGCCAAGGATTTTGAGTCCAATGAGGAGGAGATGGAGGAAGATGATGATGAAAGTGTTGATAGTGAAATTGCTGATCAGGACAGCGATGACGGTGATGACGTTTCAGATCAGCATGACAAAGAAGAATCAGATTTCCAAGATGGAGTACAAACATTCTCCAAGGAAAAGGTTTCGTCAGATGTTGCTAAGGGTCAAGGCATTAAGAATCAGATCAGTAAGTCATATTTAGTTTCTGTTGTGTGAATAATATGCCATCAATAATGTATTTTTCTTGAATGGCAAAATTTTATTTAATTCCCTTCAATGTGAAATTTCCAGATCTCATTTGAAGTTGCCTTCTAATTCCTCTTTATATGTAGTTCTTTGTTATATTGCAGAAATATTACATACGAGTACATACAAGTTCCAGCATTGTCCTGTCCCATTCTGTCATTTTACTTTCATCTGGAACAACATTGCAGCTGGAAATACACATTGTTAAAGGTTGCTATAGAATTAAAAAAAACTTTAAATCACAGATACAGCGGGGTGGAGGATGGGTATCAAACAGTGTAGTGCTGTTTAGAACATATACCATCTGTGGCTCTGAATTCATGTGAGGAAGGCCAAAACCAAATACTAAAAGTTTAGGTAAGAAAAAAAAAAAAAAAAAAAAGGTTTCCCATACAGTGACTTACCTAATTTAATTTTCTCTTATATATGGCAAATGGAAAATTGCCCACCCCCTTTTCCTTGGAACTTCAGATTAACCTCCTATATGTAGCTGTATGACTTTGAAGTCATGACACATGATAGGAGAGGCACCACACATTTACACACCTAACAACCACAGAAGTCTAACATTCCTCTGTTTCTGAGGTTAAATTATCTTAACTTGTCTTAAATGTGTCTGTATAATATTTTGCAAGGGAAAGGCTTTTTTGTAAA
Source organism: Pyxicephalus adspersus (assembly GCF_032062135.1). Classification (NCBI taxonomy): domain Eukaryota; kingdom Metazoa; phylum Chordata; class Amphibia; order Anura; family Pyxicephalidae; genus Pyxicephalus; species Pyxicephalus adspersus. The sequence goes on from NC_092858.1 coordinate 104,775,558, forward strand.
GACTATGATAATAGATGAAAATGTAAGTTACTCAAAAGGTAATCCTTTTTATTAGTTCATTTGAAGGTGTCTTTGGAAGGTAATTGTTTTAAAGAATTAAATCATTAATTTTCTACAGCCAACACATCTCGGCAGGTTTGACAAGTATTCCTGCTGGCTCACCATACATAATGCACCGCCCCATGGTTCAGACACACTCTCTTTAATTATGGGGATTCTAATTTTGGCTAGTGCCCAGATGTGACTGTCTTTTGGAACTGTAGGAGATAATATGAGCCCACTAAAACTACTCTTTCTCCACAAGATTTCATTTCATCATATAGACAAGTGGTATAATGAAACACTTAGTTTTCTGTTTGGTAAGTAAAACTGTTACAGAAAGGATAGGTTGCACTGAAAGAAAAGCAGGCATGGTATAAATATTTTTAAAAGCTGTGTTTTTTTTTTTAAACATGTTCCACATGTAAAATTTTTACTATACCTTGATTCAGATCCCAGGTAATCTCGGGGTATACATATGTTGCCTAGGTTAGCTGTTCCTCAAACTGTGAGGCTTTCAACTTCTCCACATCCTGGTTTGCTGGTTGATTACTACCGCCTGCGTGTATGCTTTCCTGTCAAGACAATCTGTTTACTTTTCCCATTGGAAAAAGGAGGGCATATTCAGAGGCACAGGTTTATGCAATTTACTTACATGTGCACATTTTTTTTTATTCTGGCACAGGAGCTAAATATACAGAAAGGCAATAACAAGTCGGTTGAATAAATATTATGCATATGGCGTTACCCTTGCAGGTTGCAAATGGAGCCTTTAGTCTAATTACATCTGAGTTCTCATGTTTTTTTGCTAACTTTCTCCAATTAGATGGGTACCATTAGTGAATTTATGCTCTAGGTTGCATTGGGAGTTTATAACGTAAACCCCACCCCACACTCTGTATTAGGATCTGTCCTTCTTGCATTCAATTTTAATCTTCAAGACCATGCGTCCCCAGTACATGTTAACGCCATGTTTGCCATCTTTTTCTTGGATTGGTAGATATTATTGGTTTTCTGCCACACACTGCATTTTGTGCCAGAGCATTTTGTCAATTTACCTGATTTACTAAAGGAGTTCAGGCTGTTCGCTTAGTAAAGCAAAATATCCCGGTGAATTATCACAGGATTATCTTGGTGAAGCTGAGCTTCATTTGGTGTAGCTGAGCTTTATTTTATTCACCAATATATTTGTCATAATTCACTTTGCTAAGTGAAAATATTAAACTCATTTAGTAAACCAGCCCCATTGTATCCTCTCAATATGATGAATAGTTGTAGACAACACTGGTAATTGAACTGCACATGTCCATATATGCAACTCATAGTTTTAGTGCTGACATGAGCATCTATCAGACTCGGTACTGTAGGACCAGCAAGTAATGACAGGTTTCATAACTGACCTCCATCACATTGTCACACCTCTCCAATGACTGCAACCACAACAGTGTACTTTTTCACTGACTGCCAAAACGATGGCATACTTCTCCACTGACTTCCCCCACCTCAACGAGCTTTTATTTTATGAACCACTCCTGCAACAAAACACACCAGTGACTGCCATAACAACAGTGTGCTTGTCAAATGAATTCTGTCCCAAAACCGTATGCTTTTAGCTATTTTTTGCCTCATTGCAAAGCATCCATTTAACTAGTCAATAGGTTTGTTTGTAAACCCTGTCCAACTAAACCATGTGCCAAAATCAATCTGCTTTGTATTCCTTTACAATATGATGATGCTTGTTGTATTGAAACACATTTCTGATTGACTGGATCTTCAGATATGTTCGGTCATAACCTGGGCTACAAATCTGTGTTTGTATGGGTTATGCACTAAAAACAAAACATGTGTTGGCCTTTATTCTGAGCAACTGATAAAGATATTTAGGTGTATAATCTTCAAAGGCTGATGCTAGTTATATAATGTTGGTTCATCTTTTTTTAACCGTTGCAGTTTGTTGCTAATTTACTTGCTGGACTCATGTACCTCCTTCACATTTGTGAGCCTACGTTCAGTTTCTCTTTCAGTATGGCCAAGTTGAGGTGTGTGCCCAGTTCTAGAATGGTAGGGTCAGCCAGGATGTAGGATAGTGAGCCAAGATGGAGGAGTCACAACCAGGATAGAGATGGTTGTTTGGGGGGGTATTAGGGGAGGCTGCAGAGATCTCCGCTTTCAGTGCGTGGAGTACTTTGCCAGTCCTCTGGGGGGCAAGATCTAATATATTGAACTCAACCGTTTGGTACCCCAAGACAGGTGCTGGTGTACCCCCGAGGGTCTACAGAACCTAAGTTGGAAACCACTATTAAAGTGAATACATTCTAACAGGGAGCTCTATAAACATCATGTGTGGAGTACAAGAGTCAAGCAGAGATTTTAGGTGCTGTGATCCTGCAGAGACAAAACATATGTTAGGCTTAGTTCACATAGATGTTTTCCCCAGCGTTTACCCTGAGGCTTTTAAAGCCCATGTTTAAAATCCTCATGCATTCCAATGGGCTAATCTACACCAGGACGTTTCCTTGAGGCACAATTATGAGGTTTATCCTCATAGTTAAACTGGAAAACGCCCAAAAACGCGGCTAAATGCTTCTATTGACTTCAATGGGATGTTTTCCCACTTTAAACACTTTAAAAACACATATAAACACAATAGGAACGTTTACATGTGTTTTTAAAAATGTCCCTGTAGACCCAGCATTTCATTGTGATTCAGCCCTAATATATACATAAAACTGAAATCGGTTTGGGTGACAAATCCTTTCCTGTAATTGAGCATAAATTGTTAGATGTATCTTCTCAAGGTTTGTTTTAGTTTTTTTTGTTTTTTATGAATTGAATGAACATTTCTTCCTGTAACATAATTGGGAGCTCGAAAATAATCCAACCTTGGAAAAACCAATCACTCTTTTTTTAAATTGATGTTTTACTTTATTGCTGAAAACAACTATTTGAGGCTTGCATAGGGTGGTATTTTTTGTAACTGTAGAAAATAATTTTGCTTCCATTTATGTGCTGATTTCAGAAATGCAATAAATGGATTTTTATTAAAAAAAAAATGTGTTTTGTGTTTGCTTTTCAGCCATTTGGGACCAGCTTCTGGAAGGACGAATAAAAATTCAGAAGGCGCTTCTTTCAGCTAATCAACTTCCACAACGTGATACGCTTGCATTGTTCAGAGAACGAGGGGGGTCTGAGCTGTTAACCCCACTAATGAATAGTAAGTTTTTGTCTGTTTTTGTGTAGTAGAGAGGGATGTACACACAGTTCTATTTTATCCCTCTACAGTATTTACATACATTTTGGAATCTGTAACTGCACATATAATTATATTGTGGTATTTACCATATTTTTCAAAATCTAAAACATTTAGTTCTTCAGTAAGGTGGCATGATTAAAGTTGAACCCCAGACAAAACGTGCATGCAGTGTCCATTAAGAAAAAAATACATTTTATTTCAGCAAGTGTTAGTACATGCATTTGACTTGTTAGCAGGCTCTGGCAGTTCTCTGTGTAGCAGTAGACTTTGAAGGGGGCAGCAATGGAGTACAGACGGGTGTGCTGCAGTAATTATAGGTTAATAAGGAACATTCTAAAAAAGCGGGGGAAAAGCAGAGGGACAATTCATTTCTGTACTGCTGCTCTGCATTTATTGTCCTGAAGTGGCTGAAGTCAGGAAGACTATAGACCATACAAAGTCTTTACCATTTTCTTTACCCCTATTACACTGAAAACAATACAGTTGAGTAAAGCCTCTAACTGGGTAGTTAGTTTACTGATGAATTCATATCTATGCTTTCTCTTCCAGTCAGCAAGGTTAATTCATTAGCACTGTGCAATATACAGTAGTAAAATCTGATTGAATTTGCAATTCTCTATCAAGCCTGCATTTTGTTTAAAATATGTTTTAAATGTTTGGATTCTTGCATTCAGCTAGTGAAGCCTAAATGTATTTCATTATATTATCCTGTCCTGGCCTAATATATTTTTTTGTATTTCATTATATTATCCTGTCCTGGCCTAATATATTTTTTTTATTAACAATAGTGCTTCAGTGCAGGCACAGTGTTGTACCTTGTAGTTCCAGTGTTAGTCTTCAAATCTTGTTCCTGTTGAGCACCTTGAGTATGTCCAAGCCTTACATGGGACCTTCGGTCAGTAATTAAAAAGTTGGCTCTGACACCATTTGGTCTCCATCGCAGCAATAAAATGTCACTCCCAGCAGTAACTTAAGAGCTCCTTTGTTGCATTGCCAATGCGTTAAACTACTGAGATTTGTAAATAATAAATATAGAAAATATATAGATTTACACCAAAATGTGTGAACATACGAATAAGCCTGAACTTTAGAAATATAATAATTATGCAAATCAGCATGATCATTTTTAGTGCAAGCAGTATAAGAATTGGAATTTGACTTAATATAAGCCCCTTTTCAGTACTTGTACATTAGATTGTGGGAGGAGGCACCAGCATAAGGAGCCAATCCATTGTGTTTCAGTAGAAGGGCCAGCTGCTTTTTACTTTCACTGTCCAGTCACAGAGTGGTGGGGGAACAGGACCTTGTGCTGTTTTCTGGAGTTTAGCTGTTTAATTGTACCTAAAATAAAGTTGAAGTACATATATACATATGTCAATATATATAATTTCATCCCACCACCTTTCATAGCCTTCTATTGGGTTTGAACAACATATTTAGTCGTCACAATGTGACAGGTATGAAAAGATATAAATTACTGGAATGCTATAGATCGTTAATGGAAAGCATGTTGTAAAATGGTAAATCTCTTTATATTGTAAACCAAAAAGGAGATTAGGGTGGTTACAGAGATATTCCATGACCTTATAAAAGTTGAAAGCCAAATTAATTGTTCATTTTACTTGCCCTGCTACTTTTTCATTTGTCTTTCATTTTTCAATTTTTATTTAATTATTGGCTTGCATTGCATTCAGTAGCATTGGTCCCCAGAGACCACTGATGAGCTCTGTTTTCCAGATCTCCAGGTGAAAGCATAAATCCTATAACTAGTCAGAAATTTAAAATATATGTGTTTTTCATAGTCAAGAGGAGCTATATCTATTAAACATGGAACTATATTTTCTTAGTAAATATCCATGGAATGGATCCTTATATTTCCTCTAAGCAAACTGCATGTGCTACTTTTTTATGGGGTTCTTATATTGCAATATGCACGTGTGTGTATTATGTATTTGTGTTTTTTAGCTTTTAAAATGAAAGATGGATTGGTGCTGGCCCTGCATCACTGCTAGTGACTTCTATTTATTAAGAATGTAACTATGACAGGACACTTCAAATTAACCTCAATTTGCATTTATGCTACAGTGGAGAAGGAACATGCTGTGTCCATGCTGTGTTGAGTAATGAAATTGTGTATCTACTAATAACTACAAGTCAGTGGTTGGCTCAAAATCCAGGTGGAGTTTTACTGGTTTTGTTCCATAGTGCAAACACATCCACTAAAATGCAGTTTTGTCCTTTTTTTAATTGCAATTTGTTTTTTTTTTAGCCTTGAAAAAAATCATTTTAATCTCCCTCATGTTTGTAAAATTGTCCTAACTAAAGTTAATACTAGCCAAAGAGAAAGAAAGTAGAGTAGACCTTGTTTGTCCTTTCATCACCTTCTATAACTGTGTATGAATGGATGGGAAAGGATATTTATGCGGTGCAAGGCTACTATTCCACTGTTACTGATTTTCTTTGCTTTGGACTGTTTTTGGATGAGAGGGATTAGAGATTTATTGCTCTTTCACAATGAGCAACATGGATATGTGAATTCTACCATACCTTGCCCTAAAAAAGAAAAAATGAACACCCTTTGCTGATGGCGGAGAACATAGCAAACTGCTATAAATCAGTTGCTCAATTTCCTTTTTTTTTTTTTTTTTTTAAGTAAGCTTAAGGTTGAGAGCCAACTCTACTAATCTGAAGTTGCTGCTATCTGTATCTTTTTTCCCGTCTTCCAGTCCTGGCGACATAACAAGATGAGGAACAATCAACCTCAATATTAAGCTCAATATTAAACCTGGCATACTAGGTATACTAGATAAATAAAGAAATAAAAAGGATGGATTTATTCCTTAAAATTTACCTATTGACCTTAAGTGTTGAACAGTCTTCCTGGTCCCCGGGTACGTGAAAGCACAACGAGTTGATATTTGTCTCTACACATTTAGGTAAAAGGTTTTATTTAAATAAACCACATGAGCCACTTAAAAGAAATAAATGTTGCCGTTTTGAAAAATTGGATACTTTTCCTTCTTTCAAAATGATTAAGAGACCCCACAAACAACTTTAATAAGATGACCTTTGCATTAACTCAAGCTATTTATGTGTTTAATTGGATATATTGCAAGTATTAAGCACAATATAGTTTAGTTGTCTGGAAAACAAAACATGCGTATTAGGTTAAAAACACAGCGCTTGACATTTTAAGAACTTAAATAATAAAATGTTCAAATCATACAGATTTTAATGAACTACAACTTGTGGCTATGGTCTTCATTTTTGGAAACGTAAAAGTCTACTTCATTTATATTGGATAAAATGACAGGCACCAGGTTTCAAAACCTCTTACTTTGGTTGAGGTTGCTCAGGCCTTGCTTCTTCATTTCTAGTAAGTTTGGTTATCATCTCAGTCACTCATATCTAATACCAGCTTTATTCTTCTAGTGTTATATACTCTGATTTGATCTGTCTCTGATCTGTCATTTTTCTGCGTTATAATAAATTTGAAATATCTATCACAATAGACTTTTAAGGCACCCTAATCAAATGACAGTGTGACAAAAATCTTTCTTAAAACCATAAATTATTTATATGTTAAAAATCTGAAAAATATCAGAAAGGTGCCAATGTACAAGTACAATTTCAGTCCCAAAATCTGACGCGTTTCACAAATTCTGCTTCCTCAGGAATTACAGGACTGACATAAAAATAAAGTACAACAAATACACACTTGTACATTTGTGATAAAGATATTTTTAATATATAAATTATGGTTTTATTTGACACTGTGATTTGAATAAGAAAGATGCCTGAAAATTCATTGTTAATATATTTAAAAGTTATTGTTACAATTAAATATGATGAGACACCTATAAATAATAACGGAGATTCTTCACGGAGATAATGTTTATTCCTCTTTCTCCAAAAAAGTACCTTAAGTAGCTTTTTTTTTTTTTTTTTTTTTTTTTTTTTAGGTTCTTCCTTTTAGGAACTGTTTTAGGTTCTATTTTTTCAGTGGTACACAAGAAAAATGTAGGGTATCTCTCCCTCTATGTTTTTGAATTTAAGGGAGTGTGGTACAAATCAGTAAAACATCCTGGGGAGACAGCACCTCAACAGACACAGTAAAAATGAGTGTTGTAACCCTTGTACAGAAAATGTCTTGCTGGCGGGATCACCAGGTTAAAATAAAGGGAAAAAAAAAATAAGCATCCCCCATATCTAAGAACTGGTATGCTCTAGCATATTACATTTTTTGGGAGTTTAGTTAATATGGTCTACCTATTTAAATAATTACTAATATTCTTCAGAACCAAAAATGGCATCTCTTCTAAAATGCATATTGGGGTAATTAGAGAAAGACTAGCATGTGGAAGTTATACAAGCTATAAATGTGGCTTTGCTTTAAAGGCACATCTCATTTTTCTATTTTCTTTAACATTAGTTGTGACTTTACAAGATTTGGCCGTCCTAGGATTCTGGAGATCCCAAGTTCAGCTTGATGATTTACTGCAAAATTGCTTCTAAATTGAAGTCGAAAATATTTTGCAGACCTGGCAGCTTTCAAACCTTGCACCCATTTGTCACCCAGCATTTCCCTTTGTGTATGGAACAAGAATTAATTAGGCTGCACGGCAGGAAAACTTTATGGCAATAATTTATATAGGAAAAATCTCTATTAAAGAGACAGCTTTTTTGTTTGGAACTTGCTATTTTAACAGTAAAGCTTTGTTGTGTATCTACAGAGATGCAATTGAAAGTACAGCTGTTAATCTTAAAAAAGTGGGAAAAGTAAAAGTAATTTTTTTTAATGGTCTGTAAATATGTACTAAACAGGCATTGTACTAAAATTGTTTATTGGATTGTGGTGACAGCCTAAGCATGTGTATTTGTTGTTTTTCTGGTGTTGCACTGCACTTTCCTTAGCATTGCGAATATACTAGCATGGTTGTTGTGAAACACAACTGAAAAACCAGATCTGTATGAGAACTGCGTGCATGAAGCAAAACTTTAGGTAATCACAAAAAAATGCAAAAATGTCCCCTTCTCAAAAAAATAAAGACATAATAATAAAATATTTTTTTTACACAATATATTACTTCTATATCAGAAATAAGAAACAGAAATATCTTAATTCACGCTCCTAAAAAAGCTGACAGTCTGTTTCTCCTTCCCTCAGGGCTGCAATTCAGACAAGCACACCTACATTATTAGATAAAATGCAAGACTGGTCTGTGGTCTGTATTGTATGTGATGACTTCTGAGAAGGTTGTAGTGATAAGCAGATAATGTCAAGAAGATCATTCTAAGGGACAGGTGGTCATGCCAAGAACTGGTGTGTATTACCCTGCTTCAGGATGGGAAATAATTCACAAAAAATCCTTCGGAAACTAGGGAGCAGGAACATTTTAATAATTTTGCAACTGTTCCAAGTAGTGGAAGGAAGAGGCTTCCTGAGTTTTTCCTGCTGCTCCTGTAGAGTTTATGCATCTTACACACATAAACTCTACAGGGTTTCTGAATGAAGGGCAACAATGGGCCACTTCTTCTTGAATTATAGAACAAACAGAACAAATAACCTATACATTTACTATAGGGGTATTTTTTACAACTGATTTCACTTTAACTAAATACTCTGAACTAGATTTTTTTTTTTTTAGTTTCAAATGCCTAATTTTTTCATCTTGGCATTGCTTTTTAACTATCGACTTGATTGCCTCACATTTACAAGATTTAGGAATTTAAGATGGCAATAAGTGATGTGTTTTAGATCTTTTTTCCGGTTTAGGTGGTTCTCAATTTTAAACAAATGAAATAATGTAGAACTAAACCTCTTTAGAAATTTAGGCAACTACTTGGGAATGTATAAAACTTACTTTTTAAAAATTGCATTAGTTTTTACTTGGACCTTGCTTTATAAATATTGTCTGGGGAGACCACTGCATGCTATATTTTTATCAGTTTTTTTTAGTAGAAAGATAGAGCCTGACTAATCAGATGTACGCAGGGGGCATTCATGTCTCCTAAGGTTAACATTACAAATATTTGGACAATAATATATTCGTTATAATTTTTGCTTTAAAATAAATATATAAATAGGTTGTCGTTACTATTTGGTACAAATCCTTTTATAGGCTATAACTCTAGAAATCTGCAGCCCAAGGACTTAACCAAATACTGTGTTTCCTGGCTAGTGATATTTTACCAGGCCTGGATGGCTGCTGTTTTTAGAGCAGGTTCACACTTGCTTCTTCAGTGTGTAGTTCTGCATAGCTCCCCGTGGCTAAATGTAGCGTCTCCCCAAGCAGGAACACTTCCTGGCATGAGGAAGTGGTAAACACACAGCCAATGTGAATTAGCTCTTGTTGTCACTTGAATTTAATGAATTGTCACTCTGCCTTTAAACTTTAATGTGTGTGTGTGTGTGTGTGTTTTTTTTTATAGACAATTAAAACAAGTTGCGCAAGCACTCCCCATTGATAACAGGCCCATTCTGTACTTGGAACCGGGAGCATATCAAGTGTATGGCCCTCCCTGATATCAATATTTGGTTCATACAAGTCTAGTTGGCCAGGAAAACAAGAGCAATGTGTGTACCCCCAAACCTGTACATTCCAAACACTCATATTCACTCAGTAAGGGGATATTATAGAATGAAGAATCTTTATTAAGTCGCTCCCTAAATAACCACCCCCTTGGGTGCATGGGTAATTTTGGTGAGATTACCTTGTTCAGAGGTTTGCCAATAAAAAGCTCTCAGCCATGCATTTATCCAACATTTATGCACTTTTATGAAAATACATTTCTCATTTTCACTCATCCCTAATAATGACCACAAGAAAGTTATAATTTTAAACAATCTAGTTAAGGTACTACATTTTGCTGCATACTTTTTTTTTTTTTTTTTTTTTAAGTTAACTGTACTAAAGCATCTTGGTTGGATCCCATGGTGCTAAGGGTATTCTAGTATAAACTTGTACGTGTTGTGGACATGAATGTGTTAAGAGTAGTTTTGTTCCCATGTGGCTTTAGGAAGACTGCCTTGTGAATTCCCAACTAAATAAACCAATTGGTGATATCAAAAATATATCCGCTAGTGACAGAATGCAGTCATTTGAGAAAGCTCATTCCTTTGCTGTTGAAACCTTGCTTGGCAAAGTGCCATGTTATTTTATTCTTTTTCTTTTAATTAGGTACAGTACTGGTAAATATTGGGGATTTATTTTTGAAGAGGCACTACATTTTCAATTAGAAAACAATATTTTGGACTCAAGTAGATGCAAAGAGGGTGAAAGGGGCGATTAGAACCCTATTCATGTTACATTTCTGCATGTGTCAATTTATTTAATTAAATAAAGCTTTTTTGTCAGATTTGTGTAAATACTGTTTGCACTTTCATGTTTTTGTGCACAACTGTTTTTGTGCTTTTTTCATTATTTTTATCAGTTGCCTGTGTAAGGATTTCTGGCTAATAGAGGTTTATACCTTGCATATTGTCTTTCTTATGACAAAGATTGCTGTCAAAATTTAGGGATCTGGAAGTGATGGATTATAGTTTAGATGCCCTTCACTTCATGCTTGATTGAAGTCCTGAGTTAGCATATGAGCAAGAGCAGTATGATTAGTCTCCATCCAGTGTTACATCTCTTTATATAAGCTTTTCTGTTTTTACCATACATTATATACTGTACAAAGTTTGCTAGCTTCCTCAGTTTTTAACTTTTCACATTGACACTTAAGGTAAATGATGCTGCAACATCTCAAAATGTAGTTTATAATAAACTGTTCTCTATAAGATTTCCTTAGTTTAGTGAAAATGACTGCAGATTAAATTTGTATGAGCATGTTAAAAACTGAAATAATAGATCTGATTATATGTTATGGAAGGTACCACACTTTCTTCTATAACAGCTTTCATACAAAACACCCTTTTTACTTTTTTTAAATCCCAGGCCATGTGATGTGCCAGATTCTGAATAATCTGTCTTCTGGACTGCAGAAGTGTGAACCCTTATTCAAGTGTGGGTGACATGAACACTTGTACTTAAAGAATAAAATATAGCAATTAAGAAAAATACCTTACTATGTACATACTTTGCTAATGTAGTGCATAAAATAACACCTATCAGAGCAGCTTGTGCATTGCATTTTTTAGGAGAACCATTACAGCAAGAATAGAAACATTAGGGATGTGCACATGTGATCTAACAATCCATGTAGCAGTTTCTTTAACAACAGATGCTTATACATTTCTGTTTACATATTATGACAATTATATGCTTTTTTAAAGAGGTGGGTTTAAGGGGAAGGCTTTAAGATTTTGAGGCTTAGAGCTTGATGAAGGTGCAGAGTTACAAAGGGGTGTTTAGAAGATGATGTTAACATAAAGATGTGGAGGATATGAGTGTTTTATGTGCAGAGCACATACTGGGAATATGATGATATCTGGAACACGGGGATGAGAGGGACCAGTTAGCAATAGATAAAACAAAATATAACCAAGGCATGCACATAATACAAGAAAGCAGGGGTCTAAAAACTCCCCTCTTTAAAGGGGAGTTTTTATGGTGGTATACCGATGCTCCTTGTTTAACGACCAGGTTCCATTCCTGAGACCTGGTTGTTAAGTCGACGAGAATAGGATAGACCCAATCTGCAGCATTGCGAGCCTGCAGTGCATGTCAGTGACAAGTTCACTGACAGCCTTCAGACCGAAGAATGGGGAGGAAGACAGAGGGATCCCAGAAGACCGAAGAGGAGAGGCGGCGTGGATGTACACTATATAGTACACTCGTCAGAGGAGCCAATCGTAAGTGCTGGTGGTCGGTAAACAGGTATAACGTAAAAAAAGAAGAATGCCTGTATATAACTATTTACTGATTTATCATAATTATAAACTTTTACGTAAACTTTATTAACAAAAAATATTCAAATAGTAAAATATGAATCCCAAAAGCATGTATGTACTAAACAGAGACAATACCTCATATGTCATATATCCAAAGCACTAAGCAACAAAATCAAGACCAGAACATTTTCATTGCTTTAAAGTATTTTTAATCCTGCATCTCCTCCACCTCTGTAGTGTCCATTGGTACTGCTTTTTAATTACAGTTACCATGTTAGCCTTCATTTTAGTCCCAGAGATGTCATTACAAAGGGTTGCAAAAGATCTATCTTTAAGAGTCTGGAGGAGTCCAAAGTCTGCCAGTCTTTCTGACCAGTGACTAATCAGAGGAGCTGGGTTTGTTAGTGGAGGGAAGACAGGGACAGTTCTCTTTACTGCCCTTTTTCCCACAGACAAAACTTTCTCTCCCATTTACTGAAACTCCCCCTATGCTGAACTAGTCTCCTAGTTCTTTTCTGCTACTGCTGATAGCAAAATAAATCACAAACCTTAGCTCCTTTGTATTTTGAGAGCAGGAGGTACAACCCTGTAGAACCATAACTCACTGAACTACTTTGTGACTGTACCAAGTGTAAGTGTTAACAGCAGTCTGAAATAAATGCTAATACAGCAGAATAGTAAACTTCAGCAAGGAATGAACATTCTTGTCATAGCTAACAAGGGTTGTCTATCCTTTTATTTAAAAAGTAAAAATGTTGTTAATAGGTCTGCTTTAATAGAAGCTCAGTTCTAATTTTAAAGAGGGCTCGAGCTATGCTGTGCTGCAAAATCTGATTTACGCAGCCAGATTTTAAGGAAATAGTAGGCAAACATCTGTTTCTGTAACCTACTATACACAGTACATTTGCCTATATTCCTGGTTTGTTACAATATATTATATCAAATATTCATATGTAAGATAACTGTTCCTGTTTTTGCAAAATTAATAGCAGTGGCCAATTATTTTGGAAGGTAAAGCCACCTTTTAGCATCTGCAGGGTGTCCAAAGGTAAATGTAGTTTCATTTATAAATCAAAGAGCAGATGTTTGTTGTAACTGTAATATTTTTGTGCTTTGCTTTTACTAAAACTCCCTTTTAATCTCCAAAATACTACTTGCCAACCAATTTTGTTTTACTAAAATAAATTACTAATGGTTTATCAAGAGTAGCAAAACTTTTTTTGACAATAGTAAACAGACTTTGAATTTTTAAGGTGATGGAGCCATCCATATTTTGGAGCATTATGCCTAAAGTATAATAGTTTGCATTTTGTTTCATTACTTTCATTTTTTCTTTTTTTAAATGTTTTACCTAAATAGAGGATTTCGTTGAATTCATTTACGAATACATGTGGAAGCCACACTTCTGTGTTGAGGCACTTCAGATAAGTGGGGTCGCCAGAAAACTGTTTGCATTTCCCAACTATGGGATATAAGCAATGCACAAGCAGCCCCAATTCTCATGAATGTACAGCAACAAAAGCCAGGGCATCACCTCCACAAAATAGTTGACTTCGATGTGTGTCTAGACCAAATATAGGCAACCATGAATAAGTGGCTGTCATTTGTTGTTTATAAAAAGCAGATCTCAAAAAAAAAATCAGATTCAATTCCAATATATTCTCTAACCTATTGGTGCTTTGTGCTATCATTTTCTCCCTTAGTTAAACTTTATTCAATTATTCTTTACTGTCTTGCCCAGACTACGGCTGTGCCTCCCCAACATTTATGTATTTTAGGGAATTTAAGGGTCTAAATGTTAAAAGCTTATTGTTATTCTGAGTTTATAATCTCTGTCGTGCTTTAATAATTTTTTCCTTATGCCTGGGTAAGCCGCAAGTTGCACAATAATCACTCTCACAGCTTTGTAATCAATGCCCACAGTAATAGGATTCCTCTGGCCACTGGCAATTAATAAATTTGTGTCTTTAAAAAAAAAAAAAAAAAAAAAAAAAACACACTAGCAAGTCTGATCTGAAATACGACTGACTGGCTTTCCTCATTTGCATATTTATTGCAGTGGAAAAATTCTTGCCGAATGATTGATGTCAGCCCTGCCTCTTGAATTCCAAGCAGCACATTATTATGAAATGAAAAATGCCGGCCCTAGAGTTGATTAAAGTTGAAGACAGTGGAATCTGTGTTTTTTAAGATTATGGGAGAATTAAAGGCATATTTTAATGGATGTTGACAAGAAGTGAGCCAACAAAAGCAAAGCAAAGGATTTGCTTGAAAAGATTTAATCAGATGTGTTTCTTGGGGGATTAATTGCTGGGTATGACTGGTGCAATTGGTAGTCATTGTGGATTTAAATTATTATTGTTCTTGAGCTTACAGAAATGGAGTTTAAAAAAGAGAAAAAAAAATACTCATATTCCCCTGGCAGTTTGTTATACCTACCTGCATTAGTTTATTTTTTTTCTGCTATTTTGTATTTAGACTAATAATGTTTTGTTTTTAGCATCCTGCTATTTTTCAATGTAAGTAATAATTTTTGGTCTAAATCTGTCAAAAATTTGGCAATTTTCCATCAATCTCTGTAATTAGGGGCACTTATAGATAAGATACTTAGATAAAATCAAGTTTTTGTGATCCAATAATCCACTAAAGCAATGTTGCCCAAACAAGTACTCAAGACCAACCAATAATGCATGTTTTGTAGAAAACCAGACAGAAAGTTTATCCACTTTGCTGAAACACAATTACACCTTATGTGTATAATAAAGGTTTCCTTTAAAACTGACCACTGGTAGGACATGGAAAGGCTTGGGAAACACTGAACTAGAGACGGATATAACCCCTTGATTGATTGAGCTGCAGAAACACTTAAGTCACCCTAAAATACACATAAGTTCTTCTAAAGTGGGCTCAGTAAATATTATTGTATGCCGTTTTTGTTTGCTTTAAATGTTAGTTGACTTATATCTGAAACCCAGAACTAACATTTATTCTTTTTCAAGTACTAGTCCCTAGATGTTGTGACTGCATCAGAATTTTTGTTTTCTTTTTCATAAATTTTGCCTTTTATTTTTCACAAGATGACCCTGCCAGTAACCTCTTGCTTGGCCTAGGTGACAATGATGTCTCCCATACTGTATGTATGAAAGAGAAGCTTGGTAATGCTAGAACAGCACTTCCGAGCCCCCCTTCCTCCTTGCCATAACATGGTAAAGGTAGGGCAGTACCTGTATTAATGAAAAATCTGTCAATTTTGGAAATACAGAAGTGGATTAAATGTGCTGAAATACTACAGGCAAAATATGGAGTAATAATTTACACTAAGTAACGAGTAATGAAAATAGATATAACTTGTGTTCAGTGATTAATATTAGTTTATAAACGGTTACACATCTGCATATTTGTTATATGCAATTGGGAAATACCCACTAAGTCAGTTTGATCTTTGGCTGGTATTCATGTCATAAGGCTCTGTAAAGGACCTAGTGTGTTTATTTTATATGAACTGTAAACTTTATTCTGTAACTATTTTAGTGGTGTGGTGTATGCAAGATTTTGCTACATTAATACTGTGGCCTAATTCATTCAGCAAACAAGGTGTCCTATGTGTTATTATTTATAGGTTTGCATAATTTTATGTTATGCACATGGTTACATTGTTTCCTCCCCTCCTTTTTTGCTACTTGTACCTGCCAAAGTCAAGGGGCGCATCCTTTGTTGATGTTATGTTAAAATGTTTATGCGAATGTATACACATATTCCAATATTTAATAAAAAATATTTTCATTTCTGACGTAATTCACAATATTGTTCCATATTAGGCTAATGGCAATGTTATAACTTATTTTTCAGGTTATAAAGCACTTAAGGAGTTGATGAGATCTTTGGTTCAGTTACAGGATGAACTGCTTTTCCAGTTTCCAGAAACACGTTACCTAATAGATGGAAAGAAGTGCAATACAGAGAGGTAAAGAACTTATCTGTAATGCAGTTTGCAGGCCTGTGTACCTTCCCTATCATGGTTGGGGAAATCTTCTTCAGTGTTCTCCCCAGCTTCTTTTGCCGGGTGCACCACCGGCACTTTTCAGCAACCACACGACTGGTTTTGGGTGGTTACTAATGAGTTGGGTCACAATACAGGGGCCTCCACCTGGCTTCAATTACTTCCTACCCAGCTTAAAAAAAATTATGGGTTCTTCTTTATAGTAGTTTAACTTTTATTTAGAAGGAATTTATGTACCTTTATTTGTTTTCAATTTATTTTGATTTTTTTGCAGACTCTAACAGTCTGGGGAATGGAAATTTTTCTGTTTATTATAATATAGCATTCTGTAAAGGATGTTTAGAAAAAATTGTCCATAACTGTGGACCCCATTTTCTGAAAGTCTGTGGGCCGAAGACAGTGGTCGAGTAGATTAGAAAACCCTGTCGGGTTAATGTTCTTTTCCCAGTTTAATCATTTTTTTATCAGTTTAACCTCCTGGGCAGTTCATATCTGTCCGGATTTATATGCTTAATATTTCTTTTTCTATTTTCTGTATTTTTTTAAATTATTTTTACAGTATAATATAATTGTATGAGTGTAATAAAGTTTGGAACGCAAAATCATGTCAAAGTAATACATTTAAAAATTTTTTTTTTTCAAAATGTCTAAATTTTTTTTTTTTAAATATTATACTCATACTATTATAATATACTGTAAAATAAACTTTATGAAAGACAATGTACTGCTTTTAGACATACAAATCCATTGTATTGGATTCAATATAGTTATTTTGTATTGAATGCAATACAAAATAATTTGAAATTCCCGCCACGCCCCTGACGCAACGGGCGCATGCCCCGACGCAACGGGGAACACCCTGGTAACCTATCAACTGCAGAGGACGCTGGCCGGAGGAAGCGAGGAGATGAGAAGGACGATGGAGGATGAGGGATGACACCTGCGGATCAGGTAAGGCTCTATTTACTATTGGTTTTAATTGTTTTAGCTTCCCCGAGTGTGACTCGGGGTTACCGCTTTCAGCATCTTTTTTTTACCCCGAGTCGCACTTGGAGTTATCGATTGGGAGGTTAATCACTGTGCAGAATCTTGTGCCAAGTATGCATGAAAAGTTAGATCTTTTTTAGGCAGCCTTTATAAGTAAAATTTTAATAATAATAATAATAATAATAATAATAATAAAATCTTTTAAACTGGGAATCGTTTCTTACTCTTTATTGTATGCAGTGATGGGGAAATCCCCAGTGATGAAGAGGAAATGGAAAAAAATGACCCTGAAACCCCAAAGAATATGGGGGCTCCAAAACGGAAGCTTAACATTAGTGACTATCCTGATTTTATGTCAAAACGATTTGCAGACTTTAGATCCTACAGGAACACCACCTTACAGAAGTGGCATGACAAGACAAAGCTTTCTGGTAAAATAAGCAAGGTAAGTGTCATTGTATTTGCCTGTTTTTAGTGTTACCTGTTGTGTCTCCCTTGCAGGTAATCTGTCCCTTTTACTGATCTACCATATCTAGTTCTGGACTGTTTCTATGTTTAGGAGGCCATCTTGGTAGAGAAAGAGAGATTTGTATCCTCATGTAAGAGCTGGTGGAAATTCTTCCAGGTCCATGTGATTTCATTGGCAATTATTGATACTTGACCAGGGAAGGTTTCAGTGAATTTCAGATTTACTGCTTTAAAAATTGACTTCTAAATGTTGTAAGGGTAGCAGTCACAAGCCTAATGCCTTAAATCTTCTTGTACCTCATATACTAAATAAGCTAAAAAAGCTGGTATTCTCCACGTGCCAGGGAAGCCAGAATTGCTGGTTATCCTGGCATGCACTGCTCGGCTTTTTGCCAGATAACCCAGAACAATCAAGCAGGTAGGAGAAATTATTATTATTATTGTCTGTCCCTTTCTGCAATTATGACCTTCCTTTAGTTCTGCTTGAACATATCCACAGATTCTCTGTAACATAAAATAATAGTTTAATCTAGTTCTGACCCACTTAAAAATATCCAGTTTTTTTGAATAGGCCTTTGGGTAATGAAAGAAAAAACTTAATTATTAAGGTGTACAGCAGCCAGGCATGAACTTATATCGTAAGGTTTTGTGTTTTTATTTATTTATTTTTGTACACGCTTTGTTCACCCAGCTTCTTTCTAAAAATATTGTTTTTTATGCTTTTATTTTTCACAGGGACTTGGCTCCGATCGATCTATACTGGTGCAAATAGAACAGATCATGATGGACAAAGAAAGATTACTAAGGCGCACACAGACCAAACGGTCACTTTATAGGATATTAGGAAAGTCTGAGTCAGATTCTTCTGTCCCTGAGCATGTCCCCAATGAAACGATGGTACTTTTTACATTTTTTTAAATAATTTTTTACATTTGTTATTTTTTCTAAATTACAATTAAATTGGATCACTTGAATTTATCTTTGCAGAAGTATTGTTCTTTGTGTGGTCTTCCAAGAATACATAAGAAGATTTATGAATCATAAGATTCAATGATAAAATCAATATCATCATAACAGACATATACCACATTTATCCTTAGGTGGAGCTAAAAGTAAACTTGGCTTCGCATCTTTTTCCATTACAATAATGTTTCTATGAGTAGTGGTGTGCAAGAATGAAGAGATTTTATTTGACAATGTTTACATGCTCCAAGTCATCTAAAAGTATTAGTTCTTAAGAGCCTAACTAATGTTTAGTTTTCATTTTGGTACCTTATTTGCTAATATAGCAGTCCATAACCTAGGCCTATTTACACTTTTAGTTTATAATTTTGA
Organism: Pyxicephalus adspersus; assembly: GCF_032062135.1. Taxonomy (NCBI): domain Eukaryota; kingdom Metazoa; phylum Chordata; class Amphibia; order Anura; family Pyxicephalidae; genus Pyxicephalus; species Pyxicephalus adspersus. Next base: position 104,794,476 of record NC_092858.1, read on the forward strand.
ATAGCACCAGAGCACGCTAACAACAGAGTCCCTCCAGTGCACCTGCCTGCCACTGCACTGTTAAAGCAGGTTTGTCAGAAAAAATGCAAACCACTACTTACCTTTCCTGCAGAGTCCCTGATCCCTCCACACGTGGCCACTGTGCAGGTGTAAGATTGGGTGACTTAGCCTGCTGTAAATTGGGAGGGGGGGGGTGCAGATCTAGTTGCGCACGCATGAGACTGGAACTTTTTCTCCCATTGCAAGAAAAAGCCCCTTCTGCGCATGCCAGAAGCCTCCTGGTATACGTGATGTATGTAATCCCAGGAGGCTCTGTGCTCCCATTTATTCTTTAAAGACAGAAAGAGAGGGGGCTTCCAATTTATATGATTTTTTACTCAATCTAAGGGTTATGTACCCTTTTATATAAAGTAAAAATTCTGTTGATAGGTCTTCTTTAACATGAGTAATGAGCTGTGCTGTGTGAAAAATTCATTTTTTTCCCCTGGTGCTTTGGGAGATCATGCATAATGAGCAGCCTTAGAGTGTTAACCCACTAAAACAGATAAGTGCAAGTAGGTTATCATGGATTTAACAAATTTGTTTTTGACTTTTGCACACTGTCATTATTAACAGTGGGTATAAACAGTGGATAGTGATCAAAAAATAAATAATAGTGATCACTTAATAAAATAGGTGACTAACACAGTTTTATTGTAATTAATGCTCTTGTTCATGAAGTTGGGACTCTTGGCTACGATTGTGAAAGCCTGCAGAAAAATTATACTGGATAGAATGTGTTACATGACCCAGCACTTTAGCACCTTATTTCTGCAAGCATCTATCTAAGACATTCCGGTCCTATTTGAATCATATTTACATTAACTAATTTTCAGGTATTTTTTCACGTAAAAACTAACATTTATTACTCTTGGTAATATTTCACAGAATTACGAAATAGAGGGAAAATCTAATGCTCAGGTTAAAGAACTTGATGAAGAAATTTTTGATGATGACGATTTCTACCACCAGGTAAATTTTAAACTAGGTTTCAAACCTTAATTAAAATGATCATACCTTGAAAGAGTTTAATGAAAATACAGTGGTTGGTGCATTATAGATTTAATAACTGTTGATAAAGCTAGCTATATAAAAACAACAAATGGGGAGACATTTGCCTGTTAAGTCATGCCAATGTCATTCATTGTTGTTCACATGCAGAACTGGCGCATACGTAGATCGCTATTTTTCTCCTAGCAAAGGAATGGGCAGAGATTTTCCACCAGTTAAACAGCATTTAAGGAAATTATCATGAGTGTAGGACAGAATGTTTTGAGGAAGGTAGTTAGAGAGGATAATGTACACCCGTTCACACTAAACTGGCTTACATAAACTGGAGCATAAAAAAAAAAAAAAAAATCAGATGATCATACTATTTCCTTAAACGCTAGGACTCATGCTTATTTTTTTAATTAATTTTGACTCCATGAGTAGGTAATAGGTACTGGATATATGAAGCTCTAATAAACCTGGATGGTCCATAAAACTGAGTAATAGAAGCAAACTATTATAATTTGAGTCATTTTTGTGCACAGATATTCCTGTCAATTTGATAATATCTGTTTATATGCTAACATGGCATGTCCAGAATGTTTTCTTATGATTTTCATTTTAAATATGGAGTGGTGTTTCTGTTATCTCTGTATTTTCCTCTGTAGAGGGCATTTTCGAAATTGCATACAGCCATAGAATGCTTCACTGTAAATACTCAACTGGGTGTCTATTACCTTTTATTGTTAAAAAAAACTCCAGGAAAACATATTATGCAGTTAAAACGCACACAATATCTGCAGAAGATTTTGTATTCCTATATTCCAGCCCTGACACTAGATACTGAGTTCTGCCACCTGGTCTGTCATGGTGCTCTTTCATTCTGTCATTGGGCCTGATGTGTTAAAACTCTCCAAAACTGGAGAAGATACTCTCAAGGGAGAACTTGGGTGATCCAGCAAATTGACTTAAAAATCATTTGCTATTTTTTGTCAAATGTTGTCATTCCTGGATCAGATCCATTCTAGGGTTGCTGAATTACGCAGGGTCTCTCATGATAGTCTATCTTCTCCAGTCTTGGGGAGCTTTAATAAATCAGGCCCACTGTGTCCTTTTTAGAACAAAATTGCAGCTCTACTGGCTGGTTACTTGTGCAGCTTTTTTTTATCTCTGACTGAGCTCTGCTTTATTAGGGATGACAGTTGCCTACACTGCTGTTATTAAAAATATTTTATTAGTTACAGTGCTGTGTTGTTTTGCATTTTATATCAGCTTGGGGTCTACACTTTTTTTTTTAACACAAATGAGCAGTATCAAATAATGATGGGGGATTGTAGATTTTAAAGTGAGTACCTGCACCATACATTTATTGACATCCCAGCTCCATAATGTGCAGAAATTTGATACTTCCTGTCTAACAATCGCTACAACAAGGTCACCTGACCATTTCAACCCTCCAAATTTATTCTCTGCCCACCCAAAAAAAAAAAACAGCCACCTTCAGAAGTTCCCAACCAGTTAACAGACGGCAATAAACATCTTTGTTTTTTAGCTGGAGCATTGCCTTAAATTTTATTAAAATATTTTGAAAATATAATGGTTTTAAACCTTGTTTTCCTTTGCTTTCCGTGCCCAAAAATCTACCCTAAGTACTTACTGTATCATACCTACGGGGTTTTCTTTTTGCCCATTCACATGTTTTAAAAGATATTCTAATAACAACAAGTTCACCCTGAAATACATATCTTGAATTTAGCTGAGCTACTAAATAAAGTCTTTTTCTAACCATCAACTATTTTTATTTTTAATTCACCCTGTGCAGATGAGTTCACAGTAAGATAGCACTGAGTGACCACTCTCCTATGCTGCTTCATAATTTTACCTCTGATAAATTCCAAATTCAGAGTTATGAGTAGTCACATCTTATCTTTTTTCCCACTGACTGGTTAATTGGGGTGGCGGGGTTAATCTAAATTAAAACTTAAACTAATAGAGGTCAGTAAGGCAACAGAAACACCTGAGTAAAACAAATGAGGCTGCCAGCCGCAACTTTATCTTGGCTGGCTCCCAGGAGGCGATTGGCAGAGAATTAAAGTCGCTCTGGCGTTCTGTAAAGGTGAATAATGGGCGACACTTGTCAACACACAGCGTCTCCACAAATGTTCCAGATTGCAGGACTTCCGTGCCAACTGCTGCCATCCGTGCCGAGTGAATAAGAACAGGAGCAGTTGTCAACATCTGGCAGCACAGCAAGGAATGGGTGCAAGCCTGGGGAACCCTGCAGATTCTAAGTATGGTGCTTGGAGCTGTGGAGACTTTAATCACTTACCGCTCCTTGGCAGCAGGCAACAACAGCATATCCCAGCCTCGTTCATCACATTCAGACATCTGCTGAGCCGTAAGGCAGCTACGCATTAATTTCCCTTTCTTGCTTCCCATACCCCCTCGTCCTAATGTCCCCCAACCCCCCTTACACACACACACACACACACACCACTACCACCACCATTTTCCCCTTTGACCAACTCCTCCCTCTGCTTCATTCCCCAACAACTGTATTTCTTCTGAGAGATGATCTGTAAAGATTACCACTTCAATGTGTGCCAGTAATTGTAGGGAAGAGAAAGCCCCCTGACAGACACAGTATAGCACCTGTTCAGCTGACCGGGTTAATTTCTTCTGCTGAGTGGGATTAGGCAAAGATTCAACTTGAAGCTCATTCAACAAAAAGGATGAAGAAAATTGCTTTTTGTTTTCTGTCACATTTTTACATTAAAACAGAGTGTCTTTCCTTTATTTGCCTGGACACTAAGCTTGAGAAGATGGTTATATTTAGGCACACCTCAACCAGAAGCAGTGCATTTTAGGTATAGAAATCCGTTTTTTTTTTATGTGGAGGTTGTTCTGGCAAAACAGACAGAAGGACATGTGTTTTAAAAGATACTTGCTCAGTTATGGTCAGCAATATGTATGTGTGGTGAGACACATTAAAGAAGAAAGAATCGCATTTCTAAGTCCTACATGCAAGTCATTGAAATAAAAATCTCTTAAGCAATGACATAGTCAATCCAAACTGAACCGCTTTAAAAGTCTCAGCTGCTTTAATTGGGATTTAGGTTTTGTAGTCAAAGGGAGCTCTGGCTTAAATTCTAGTCTCTACTGGCCATTCAGGAGTTAAAAATCAGTTCACTTCTGTGTTCACACATCACAGCCTAATGCTGAGCATGATTTACTCACACTTCCTAGTTAATTATTAGACATAGGGAGACATCATATATCACTTTCAAAAGAATATATCGAATTTTGACGAGAGATATTTCTGTTTTGACTAATAAATTCAGAGCATAAAACAGGATGATAAATGAAGCTCTAGGTAAGGATGGGGTGGTGTTTTCCTCTTTAACACTAGTTGTGCTGTAGCCTTGTATACCACCTACATGCATTCTTTGTTCAATGCAGGGTTACATGCAAATTGATAAATGCAGTTATGTATTATATAAAAAAGATATATGTGTATATATATATATATATATATATATATATATATATATATTGTACATCTGTAACTTGCCAAAATATCTCTAAACAAGGGTCTAGTAGATATCCTGAATATAATAAAGTTTAAAAAACACAATCATGTCAAAAAAAAGATAATTACTAAAATTAAATAAATAACACAAAAATCAGCTTAAGCAAGAATGCATAATTAAATCAAAAATACTGAAAATGCAATAATTCGGTATACTGTATAGTAATATATTTTTCTAAAACACCTGCAGGAGCTGTGGGGACAAGGTAAGTGGGGTTTTTCAGTTGTAATCTGATTGTCATACAATGTTGTATGACAATCAGATTGCACTGTAACGCTTGATGCTTTTTCGGCCTAGTTTGGGTTAAACGCTCTCAGCAAATTTTTTTTACCCTGAACTAGCCTGGGGGTAACCGCCCAGGAGGGTAAAACTAGTATGAATATCTTTCTTTGATATTATACCTATGTTACCCACTAAATGACAGTCAGTCAGGGCTTTACTTCTTTGCATAGTGCAGTGAGCTAACCATATAAGTAAAATTACAGGAGAAGAGAGAGTAGAGTGATCTTGTTGATGTGTTACTTCTCAAATATACAATTGGTGACTGAGCTGAGCTTTAAATATAACTGAACTGAGCTTTAAATAAAACTCCTCTAAAAACAAAAACAAAAAAAAAACAAAAACAAAATAAAATACTCTGTTTCTTCAATTTTCTCCCATACTAGGAGGTCATGCTAGACATTGTAATGCCAGTTTTAGATTGTAGCCAACTGGCAGTTATCTTATTGTTACTATATTATTATTATTATAATTAATGAACGGGATTTATATAGCGCCAACATATTACGCAGCGCTATACATTTGCTTTACAAAGGAATTGTTACTTTGCCCTAAATTGCCAAGATGTCATTGTTTTTTTTTTTGAAGAAATCATGAACCTGGCTGTTTTGTGTACTAGAGTTGCCTGGAACTTGAGACTATATTACTATTGTTGTTATTATTATTAGCCAGAATTTATATAGCTCCACCATACTACACAGTGCTTTACAAAGTCCATAGTCCTATCACAGGCTGATGAACAGTATTACAAATAATTTACAGTTAAAACAGATTTAAAAAATCAGCAAGAGCTATCCCCACCAAGAAACTAGGTATGACAGAGTTTGGTGTGAGCAGGGCTGACGATTGGCACAATAGAAGAGGCATTTATTTTCTAAAAATGTCAGTTTTTCTAAAAATAAAGTTAAAGTATAGTCAGGAAAACTAATTTATTTTTTGAAAATGTTAATGCATTTTTTTTACTTGGAACATTTTCCCTCCCTACCAAGGTCAAACATTAAAAATATTGTTTTTTAAGAGACCCACTGACTAATGAATTGCAATGTTCCTGAACATAGTGTTTACCAAAAAAATGTTTTGTGTGCAGGCATGGGTGAGGTTTAGAAAGGATGTTCCAAGTAGTATGCATGTAGTTTTACCACAAATCAAATTTAAATATAATCATTAAAATATTTTTCATAGCAAAACTACATGCTTAACTCCCACAGGTTTCCTTTACCCAACTACCAATTTTGCAGCTTTGTAATATTCAGTGGCTTTGCAATTAAGGTGAAAAGTGCTTCTGTATTTTTTTTTTTTTTTTTTTTACCTGGGACATGTTCTCATGGTATTGGCAAATAAAATTTTGGCAAATTCGCAAATTGTATTTTGTATGTTCTGCAATTAAGTGGAGCTGTTTGCCTGTGGATAAGCATCTGTCCTTGTATGCACGGGAACAGTGTGTAGGGGAGGTAGTTTTTGATTTCGAAAAAAAAATAAAAAAGGCTTAATGATGCTAGAAGTGTCTTTTAAATAATAGATAAAATAAAGGGTTAAACTCTTGTACAACACAACTGTAGCTGTTCAGTTTTCTGACTGAGCATAAAATCAGAGTGTAATAGATGGGTGAAAGAAAAACTAACATTTTACAACAGTAAATATTTTAATCATTTTATGCTATTTATTTTGCACACCCATGAGAGTAAGTTCTGTCCATAAAAATTATAGCTGGGAACAGCCCTGTTCATTTCAGGTGGTCATGACCAGCACATTGAGCTTGCTTCTTATCTCTGGTATAATGCAATTAATTTTTGTGTCATGTTTGCTAGTGTGGCTGAATATAGAACAGTTTGCTCAGAAACACTGCACTTTTCTTTTTTCACTGCACAAGTCATTCTGTACATGTTTTCTGTCAACACTAAGTCCTAAGAAGTAATAATTTAGATGTTAAAGCTAACAGTACAATTTCATGTAGTTGACCATATTTGAAAGTAGCTTTTACTATGGTCTAAATTCATTAATAGGAAAAATCCAAATTTTTGTATTTTTTTAATCTGTTTATAAAATATTTTGTCAGCATGTCACTTTGGTTTTCATTCTGCTTTTCAGTTTTCACCAAAATTTACAATAAATTAATTTTTGTGATGTTTTCTTCCTAAAGTGCTCCGACAGTAATTTGGTTCAGTTTTCATGGTAATGTGAGAATGTATGAAGCCTTTTTTAAGAGTGAAACATTTATTAGAGATGAAAAAATTATTATAGCAAAATGTGCTTCCAACTTGTTGCAACTTTTTTTTAAAAAATTCTCTTAGTTTGAAAAAGTTGCCAATGTACCACAGCACTGCAAAAACAGGACACAAATTATTGTGAATGGGGTGAATGGCATTGCACACACATATAAGAAAGGTATCCTGTATTTTGAAGTATACATTTGTAGTTTAACCTCCCTAGCGTTCTAAGTCCATTCAAATTTCCATGCAAAAAGTGTAAAAACTTTTTGCATGAAAATTTATTTTACATTGTAGGTTATAATTTTTAGGCATAACTCACTGAAATATGTCCAATATTTAAAAAATTCCATAATAAACTTTAAATAAACAAAAACAAAAATCTTTAAAAAAAAAAAATTTAATATGTAATGTAAGTGTACAGTAGCATGTATAATACATATATATTATATGAAAATTTCTTTGTATTAGACTCAATGCAGCTAATTTGTATTGAATCCAATACAAAATTATTTAAATTTCCTACCGATCCGCCTGCCTGCACCAACGCATGTCACCGGGAAACCCCGTAGATCGTCCCTGCATTCTGCGGCTGGAAATCAGAGAAGCAGGACCTGTCCCCAGGACCTGCGGGGACCGGCAGGATGACGGGGGATGGCAACAGAGCAAGGTGTTTTTTTTTTTTTTTTTTTTTTTTGTTTTTTTTTTTTAATTTAGGTTAAAGCTATACGGAGTGTGACCCAGGATCACACTCGGGATTACCACCAGGGGGTTACCCTGTTTTCTGCTTTCTTTAGAGATGTTTTTTTCAATGTATATCAATGCTTTGAAGAACAGCTCAAATCAAAAACAATTCTAATGGTAGAGATGTTAAGAATTTATATATATTCTAAATATAGTCTATTAAATTGGACCATTACTCAACTGTTAAAGAATAACATAAGAGCTGAAATACCTCTTGTAGGGAAAATGCTACTCAGGGTTTCCTCAAATCTGGTCACATAGGTGAAGAGCTTAGGCAATTGGACATGAATCTCTGCTGAAAGGTGGGATCAGGAGTTCAGATTGACTTAACATTTAGGTAAAAGTCCACTTTACCAAATGTGTCTTTTTTGAAATCCCGAAAGTTACAAATTTGTAATATAACTAATCTGCTATTCTAGATACTCAAACTCACTTTGTATCAAAGGCCAATTTTGTGTGTGTGTGTGTGGGGGGGTTATTTTGATTTTACTTTTTAAAAGTGTTGTTATTTAAAAGAAAAGAGCTTTATAGAGTATATAGTAGGTAAATATTAGAATGTGCACAGAAATCCTGATTGTTGTATCCTAATTCCCTTGGGTTTTGATTATTATTTTGAAAGTTATTTTTGTTTTTATATATATATATATATATATATATATATAATGTTTTTTTTTGTTAATTTGTACCTATTCTTTACTGCTGGACGCCAGGTAAACTAGTAACTAATTCATGTGTTATGCCCCACAATCCTTTACAGTTGCTGCGGGAGCTGATTGAGCGCAAAACCAGTTCTGTGGACCCTAATGACCAAGTAGCTATGGGCAGGTAAGTGCGGTATTAACAATCTGACTTTTGTGTCTGGTTCTAGCATCCCTGTCTACTCAGATGAGAGGGGAAAATGTAGGACAGTACAGAGGTCAAGTACAATTACATGAGCCATAAAGACTGGATAAAACTATTCTTCTTGACATTAATCATGGTCGGTAATGTTTTCCAGTGATGTCACAGCCATTATTTCTTATGAGAAATTTCATTAGGCCAAGATTACATGTGCAATAACCTTTTTCAGTGCCCCATTTCCTACTATTTCATGCTGTGCCGTAAAGTCATACATAGACATGTCCCCATTCTTATGTGTAGCTTTTTTTTTTTTCTTATGATAATATAAGATAGTATATGCAGGATGTGGATAGTAAAATTGCATTTAAACCCCAAAGGAGGGTACATATTTTGAATATGGTAAAAAAATTCTCATAAAACATGGAATGTGAATGTATTGTTGGCAAAAAGAATTTCACATCCTATACTTGGTAGCACTTAGTGATGTCCAATGAAGCTAAAGTTTAGAGAATATTTGGTGTAACTTGTAACTAGTTTATGCTTACCCTGAACTGTAGCACAGAAGGCTGCCCTTCCAAAGCTCTGGGTTTTTACCCGAAGAGTAATTACTTTAGAAATGATCTACATGATTAATTTAACTGATTTACATTTTATCTGCAGATGAAATCTAGTATTGCAACTTAACCCCTGGTGTTTGTATACATTTAGTTTGTAGCAGATAATTTAACTTAGACTACTTGAGTCAACTGCAGTGTTACAAAGATAGTGTATTTAAATGTAATTAACAAATCCTAGCATTCAGCTTTCTTTAAAAGCAGGATAGGCAACTTAGGTTGTTGTTGAAAGTGGTATCTTTTGTTATCTAGTTAAAGAGAATTACCTGAATTTAACTTTTTTTATAATAATTTATTGAAGTGTTGTTTTTGAGGAAAACATCCATACTTCAACATTCATCTAAAGCAACAATTCCCACACCGAAGAAGAAGTTTGAAAAATCAGCCTATCAAAATCATATTGAGTTTTCCATTTAACCTGCTGTGCTATATCAGTTAAAATATGTATTGGTAATAATGTTTGGTTCACATGTTAAAGCAGCTTTTAAAACCTGCTGCCCTTTTACAGGGCAGGTAGTAATACCCTTTATTGATTAACCATTGATCATCTCTGTAATTATTATTTAACTCTCTAGCTTCAACTCTACTGCTAAATCTCTGTGGACAAAAGTGAGTTATTGGTGATAGCCCAGATACTGCTTCCTGGTTGCAAGATTTTGTTTTAGTTTTTATTATGCATTAATTATCCTACTGTAATGTTTCAAATGCAGTAGATGCAATATTTGTTCCCCTTTGCTGATTTAGCAGATGTATGAGAAATTGTATTTTAGTTGTTTAATATGTTAATTTTTAAATTTCACCTGACGCATGTTCATATAACAATGTAAGGAATATTCCTAACGGCAGGTATGTACTGTAACATATGGCTTACAGTTTGAAATCGGTATAGATTATACAGTTTGAATGCCAATTTAACTTTCAATGTTTATTAGCGAAATATATTTCAAGTGCAACTACTTACAGTTGTGTTTAAAAGCAGATACAACTTGAGTAGCATAGCCTTCTCTCTGCATGCTTGCTGTGGAGAAGGGGTATATCTCTGCAATTTTAAAATTCATTGATAAAAAGCTGAGTTGGGTTTTACTCAAAACTGATTTTTACATGTACTGCTCTGAAATACGTACATAAATGTTACATATCCCATAAATTTTACATAGCCCTGCATGTTCACTGCAAATATGTTTTTTTTCCCATTAAGTTATTTGGTACTTGTCTAGTGGTAATCTGTATAATATTGTTAACGAGGGTCTTAATATAACTAAATGAAAGTAAATTTAAACCCAGTAACAATAATTTTGGAATAGATTTAACATGTCAATGTATTTTAAAAAATTGTTTTCAGTATTTCTCAGTTGTCGATAAAAAATACCTGATGATTATCCCATGAAAATCCTTGTTCAAGACCATTTTGTTAGCGGTTGACTATTTCACCCAGAGGTGTAAAAATAAAAGCTCAACTTGGTGAAAAGAACAAGTGGCAACACATGGTTTTAGGCAGGTACTTGCTACATAAAGTTTTTACTTTACTTTTGTAGTACATTTGTGACCATTTGCATTCTCCATTTTGATTCTCCACAAAGTCCTGAGAACTGCACAGCCACTAGGATTTGGTCTTATAGAAGATGCATCATTTAATGAAAAGCTTTTCTAGTAATGTAAAAAACATACAGTTTGTATGATGTGAACATTAAACAATTAAGATTTGTTGACTTTTATGGAAGTATCAAGGTTGAAAAGCCTGTGTAGCTCTAAAGCAAACCCAACATCCTTTTTAGCAGGCTGAGGTACAATGGCCTGTCTAATTTAAAGTTTGCAAGGATGCTTGCAATGACAGTAAACACTAGAAATAAGTATTGCACAGAAAAGGTGAACTTTCATTTAATGCAGGCTTAGAGTACAGAAGGAAAATGTGACCTTGTGTTTAATGTTTTCAGTGTTACAAATTAGAGTACAAATGTAGCATGTTGAATGTTGGCTGTATGTAACTAATAATTTACTGACACATTTCAGTGTAAACTACAGTTACATTAAATTTGACCTTGATTTATCTTTTTTAATCCACAGGCAGTGGCTTGCTATTCAGAAGCTTAGAAGCAAAATCAAGAAGAAAGTAGATACCAAAGCAAGCAAAGGAAGGAAAGTGAGGCAAGTACAGTCTGTAATATTCTCAATAACACATGCATGGGTACATCAATAAATACAATCCTTTATTTTTTTTAGTTTTGACATCCCGCAAACTAAGTTAAGCTTCTACCATTGTTTTTATGGACATTTGCAGTGCATACAAATGACAAATGACTGTTAATGCCCCCAATCCTACCTGAAATTTGGAATATCATATATGACAGTATATATTCAAATATAAACTATTGTGAATTACAAATGAAGTACCTACTTTTATCTTAAAAAAAAAAAAAAAAAACAGCAAAGATCACTTGACTCAAGTATAAACCCAGGGCACAAAATGTGGTAGTCACTACTAACATTCAAAATGGTAATAGAAAGACCAAAAAAAGGAATGTAAATACTCACATCCATAGTATGTTTTTTTTTATCACCTTCAAACGAGTCACTTGCTCTTAAAAAAATCTTTTGTGCGTGTTTGTTAGCCCCCAGTAGATGCTCCTCTGTCTTCTTGTAAAGTATTACCAACAACCTGTCTGATCTGTCAAACCAGTGTAAAATGCAGTTCCAGGACATACCACTGTGTGTCACCTGCATGTAAACTCTGGTTCTTTTTCTAATGCTATTTGGAGGGCAATAAAATCTTGGTTTATACTGAAGTATTTACATAAAGTATATGTTTGTGTGTTCTTGATTTTACTGTTTGTAGAAATGAGTTTCGCTGCATAAATACTGTATATGGGCTATATAAAAAAAAGTCTTGATCTGGTTTAGCTTTTATATGATATGAATGCTAGAAACCTAGACATTCATTAACAAATGCTTATGAATCTCTGACACTGTTGATTCTGCAACATTATCTGCATGGAGTTTGTATATTCGCTCCATGTTTGCATGGGTGTTCTCTGGACTCTACAGTTTCCTGTCACATCCCATTTAGGTTAATTGACTTCTCCCCCAAAGAAACTGACAATAGACTGTGTTAAAGACATATGATTATGACTGGGACATTAGATCATGATGCCCTGTGAGGGACAGTTAACTATGGACTTGGTAAATCGCAGTAATATGATGGCTCTATATAAATCTAAGGTAATAATAATACCTTGAAATGAAAAAAAGTGTATATGATGTGATATGTAAGCATACTGGTATGTATTACTTGACTGGGATCCTTCTTTAAGGTACACTTACTAACTACCTCCACCATCAACAGTAGTGATAGATTACGAAATACCTTACTCCTACCGCTATTTTTTTTTTTTTTTTTGTACGGATTGACCACCCACAGTTGTTTTCAGTTCTGGTGACCTGGCTACCCTTAATCTGTAGTCTATGCAATGCGAATAAACATGTATGCATTGCTTTTATTTGCCTTACTGCACATATTCCACATCTTCTATCTATTTCACAACTTGGTAGGGTTTCTCTTCTTGCTGCCCCTGGGACAGGGCTATGTGCCTGAGATGCAAAGCACTCTCTTGCAAGAGAAAAGGAAGTGAGCAACATGTGTCCCATATACCTGGACGTACTGGGCATTTCTCATTGCTTTTGGCAGCTAACCAAAACAATTGGAAGATGAGCATGTGCAACTTTGGGGGGTGGCAATTAAATAAAGTTATACATTTTATTTATAATCTAATAAGGGGGTATATTTTGTTGAATAGTCCTGCTACACTTAATAGAAAAATTTGTAAACTGATTTTCTAAATCCATATTTTCAGATAGCACTTTTTCAATAATTTTGAGAGATTGTAATGTATTGTGCTTGAAAAATGTCCAGCAGGAGTTTAACAGTTAAAACATTTTGTGCTGCTCCAAAGCAGCCTTCAAGTAGCTTTAATCACGGAGATATGCCTGAATGATAAAAATGATGGTTGGCAGTGTCAAAGACTGTGCAAGCTCATTCACGCTGAGGCTTTTTAAGAGAGTTTCATAGATGGGATTTAGTCTGAGTAGGGTGGTTTTGACTCTTTTACGACAGCGGCCAACATCACTAATAAATTTTCTCTGACGTAGCCGCACTTGTATTGAACTCTGCAATGCCACTGTACTGTTGCTATGATTTTCCTGCTTGCAACTTTAAAGTTATTCAGTTTCATAATGTCTTAAAAGCTATTGTGAATAAATCCCATGGTGTATCTAGTAAAATGTTTTTTTTTTTTATGGATACAATAAGGAGCTATCCAATTGTGTGCCCTAATTTAATATAACACATTTTCATACTGTTAAACTTTTCATTTCTGATCTTGTAATAAAACGCCAGGATATGTCAACATCCAGCCTTTAGTTGCTACGGCATCAGATAGAAAGTCATACAAGCCAGTCTGGGTCAGTTGTGGCATAGTAATTTTTAAGATTGATGTTCTTGGATAATTTATTAAAAGAGGAAAGAGCTGCTTTGTTGGCCTGAAAAGCCTGTAATTATTGGCTATCAATATTCTTTCTGTCAGCATCACACATAATTGGATGTATTCATGATTCAGTCAAAAGCCGCTGACAACATCACACAACTGAGTCACACACTCAAAGCTTTTGAAATAATGCAACCCATTTCTGTGTGTGCGACATGGACTGTACTCGTTCACTGAGATCAAGGCCCTAGCATGGCAATCTTATTACCCAGCTCTAGATAACAATTGAGCAGACCCAGCCAGATCGTCAGCAGAGAGTTGATCAAAATGTTCTATTATAGTTTGAGCGAAACATCCTTCCTTTGTGAAAAGTTTAAGCATGTTATTCTTTATGTGCAGCAAGATACATATAAAAACATAAATGCACAATGTCATGGATTTGCTGATTCTGTTCTGTGGCCTCTAATCCTAAAAGCGATTTATGGTGTTTATTCCTGTGGAAAAGTGAAAAATCCTCAACACACCAAACTATATATGGATATCAGTGTATGAAAAATCACAGGGACGTATTCTCACTAGACACACTCTTCACTGTATGTTTTACATCCTGTTGTTAGTCCTGGGGGTTTGGGGTAAAGGTGGGGGGCTGAGTTCTGGACATCCTACCACATCGAGAAAGCTGATCAATAATTGTCCGTTCAAATGGAGTCTGTATTAAGAGCAGCCAAATAGGTTACTATAGGCGAAGAGTGCAGAGTTGAATTGGGGGATTGGGGCCTGTTGAGTATTAGTGCTGGACCACGGCCTTACATTGTGTGTGTGTGTGTGTGTGTGTGTGTGTGTGTGTGTGTATATACTAACTGCTGCGGCATCAGAAACGTTGCTTCTCTCCTCCAGTTTTTGACCCCTGCCGATAATGTATGTAACATTGTTGAGGAGGCAGTGACTTGTCAGCTTTATGAGATCAGTTGTGCAATCAGGTTAGTATTGCTTCTGTAGACAAAAGGAGCGGTTGAACTATGATTGGAGTCCCTGCTTTGAATTTTTTCAGCTGAATAAAGTTCAACTTTAAATACACACTTAAAGCAGCTCTTACACTGTATGAAGATGTAATAATGTTTCCTAATTTTAGTAAGCAAGGCTGTGTTGTGAGAAATAAAGTATCATATATCGCTGAAAGTTTGTATGGCAATCATTCTGACCCCTTTTCCACAATTCTTAAAATGTATTTAATAACGAGCAGACAAACTGCAACACCAGTTAGCACCAGCAGGTATAGAATAGATTTTATGATACCTGGTAATCCATGGGGCTAGTGGCTGCATGCACCTACCCCTTGACACCAGATTATAGGTAGAAAACATTTGGCATAGGTAATTTTTTTAATCAAATCTGCAGAGGCCTTTTATCACTGCTGACTATGTTAGAGTTACAATTTAGGGATAAAAGTCACATTCCAAACCAATCGTTAGGCTTTCACATAGGGATATTTTATCTACTAGTACAACCCATGTACAGTTTAACTAAGGTGGAAGTCATCCAGAAAATTATGCGTTGGAGTGTACAGATATTGTAGTATTTTCTGGTGTTAAAATCTATTTTCCATAGTGTTTGCATGTATATATTGTAGAAACATAGATTGTGGATTGAACAGGTGAAATGCGATGAATGCAACAATGTAAATTTTACAGCAGAAATCAGCATGCTGCCTGAAAATGTGGTTCATCCTTGATAGCGAAAGATTTATGAATACTTACAAACAGCAGGCATCACATTAGAACTCAGCGTTAAAGCTGCAGAGAACACCATGAAATTATGCATGCATTTTACTACGGCTGGAAGGTAATAAAGCTCCGCCAATGTGTAGATCCATTATAAGGGCTCTCAGAAGTGTGTCAGCTGTACTTTATGTAGTAGATGATGGCTGTTATCTCTCCATATCAAATCTCTATTGTGAATAAACAGTTCCATTTTTTTCCGAATGCAGGTGGGCTTTGAGCCAATATGATTGTGATTTTGTCATTCCACCTAGTATGCCAAAAAAATAAAAAGCCAAAAAAACAAATCTGGTTTAAAATTTTTTGTCTATTTTATTTAGCATGTAGTATTTTATTATGAATTAGTCATTTTAGGTGTTAGTCAGTACCTGAGCTTGTATCAATCTAGAGGTATTGGTAGTAGTAACATTTAAGGTAATTTTGGCTATGTTTGGGTTTTAGGATATATATATATATTTTTTTCAGATGCAGCTGGCTGGTGAGCTTTTTTAACATGTTTCTTTTGCTTGCTTTAGCTCCTCTTTTAGGAAAACATATGTTTACAAAGCACAGTAGAACAACCTTTGCCTTATAAACAAGTAGATAAGTCAGAATTGGGACAGCCCCTCTTTATAAAAACCCACAATGCTTTCTGACACTGGTATCATGGGTGCGGCCTGTAGCCCACTATGTGAAAACCAGCCTTCATATCCTGCTACAGACATTTATCTTTGTGGAACATTTTTTTCAGTTGTGAATTAAAAGAAAATTAGCAAACAAGAAGTTTTTCCAGACCAGACTAAAGCACAGGAGACATTTTTTACTTTCAAAATGTATTTAGTCATTCTCAACATTGAACATACTTGGAAACAGTTAGATCGGTCATTTGACATCATGTTGAAAATTATTCTACAAGCCATACCTTCTTTGTCATATCGCCCGTGTGAAAAGGATTCATTTTTGTTCAGCAGTGTTAAAAAAATCCTTTTCATGTCCACTTTTTAACCCACAATATGTTGTTTGCCTGTACGCCACAACTTTCTAGCTTCTGTTTCTTGAGAAATTTTGTTTTCTTGAGAAACCCTAGGCTTATACGCAAGTCAATCAATTTTCCTGTTTTCCAAGGTAAAAATAGGTACCTCAGATTATACACAGATCGGCTTATACACAAGTATATATGGTACATCAAATTTAGGAAGTTTCATTGTCAAAATAGATTTATTACTTATTTTTAAATTATTTTTTACAGCATAAAAGCACCTTTTTACTCAATTATTTTGTTTCTGTGTATTTCTGTTGTTATTAATCTGGGTAACATATGGCTTTTCTTTCCTTATTATAAAAGACCCCAAAGAAGTGATTTCATCTACATTTCATATGAATGAAATGTCAGTTTTACCATAAAACCATTTTGGCCTTCTCCCCTGTTGGTAACTTGCAGTGACTACTTGTTGCTGTTTACTTGTTCTTACCATAAAACCAAAAAATGTTTACTCCACCGGTTTTATACAGGCCAGAAGCTTGATTCTATAAATTTCCTCGCCTGCCCTCTGCTCCAGGCCCTGAATCTCAGATCTAGGCACTGCTAGACAGTCACATGAACATGGTCATCCTCGAAGTAGTGTTTTGAAACCACATTGACACATTAGTGCCAAAATTAGGTGCAAACTGTTTCATATATTTTATGATCTCACTACAAATGAGGATTTTTTAATTTTGTAGTAATAATTATATTCTGAAGAAACAGGAGTTTTGATGCACACTGCAGATTTGCATTCCTTTTCCAGTAATAGGCCTGATTTATTAAAGCTCTCCTAGGCTGGAAAAGACAGACTTTCATCAATGGGGCTGAGTGATCCAGTAAACCTGGAATGGATCTGCTCCAGGATTTTAAACATTTGTTAACAAATAGCAAATTACTTTTAAGAAATCCAGTCCGAGTTTGCTGGATCACCCAGCTTCACTAATGAAAGGGTATTGTCTCCAGCCTTGGAGAGCTTTAGTAAATCAGACACACCGTGTATAAAACAAAACAGGGAGAACCTGTTATAGGAAAGAAAACATTTCTATCTTTTCTGGGCGGTACCCTGCATTATTTTCATCATCTGTATTGATATCACATTGACTAATTTAGGTTATCAAAGCAAATCCTGTTGCTGCAATAAAGCTTTTTTAGAAAGAAAGTTTTAATAACTTCTGAAGTAAAGTAAAGTTTTAAGATGAAACCTATCAGTAAAGGTGATATACAAGTCTCCACATTTTATTTAAAATAATGTGTGACAGTGTAGTGGATTTAATTTAAGTTAAGTTGTGCTTACACCTTTTTTTTTTTTTTTTTAAAACAGGTATCATGTACATAGCAAATTGGTGAGCTTCATGGCACCTATTGGCCATAGCACAATGAATGATGAAGCTAGGTGAGTAATAGACTAATAATGTTTATCAAATGCTTTCATGACAGTGTGATATCGACTTGTTCTTCACACTGTCGTCCTCTGTTTTCTTTTCTTATCAGTTAAGCATTTGTCTTTGCTGTCAGGTCAGGACATCTCCCCCTGCACAACAGTTTTGGGAATCTAGCCAGTTTACATTATCATAATCGTCGTAAAATGCAGGCGAATGATAAAATCAACCAGATAAAAACAAGCCAACAGAAGTAATGCAAGTGCATGCTACACTTATACAGATATGTAAATCTGCATCTCATTTCTTTGCTGGTGGTGTCCTTGCCTGTGTCGGTCGCACAGCATCTGTCACAACTTTAGTTCATAATGTATGTTCATTGGATTGTTAAACAGAGTTTTTTTTTTTTTTAGTATTTTAATTACAATAACTTACTCTTTATACTTAACATCTTATATAAGCTTTTATTTTGTTGTTGTTTAAGCATACTGATGTATTGTAGCTAAAATGAACACACTTGAAATCACAGAAAAATTAAATCTATATAACCAGTAGCTGAAATGGAAGGATAGTGCTTTACATCTTTAACTTAAGAGCTCTTAATTGACACATAGGTGACATACATAATTATGCAGGTGTTTTGTCTGCTAACACATTTATGTTTTTCTCAGCTTAACCATACCTATTAAGCCTATTTTACATCACCCCCCCAGAAGGTGTTTTGCCATGTAGTCAGACTCATAATGTTAACATGGGCTAGAGGTTATTTGAAAAGGGCATGTGGCTTGAGCAGTGACTTTTTCAAATCTGTGGCTTATACAGCGTGCCTATACCTGTTGGTTTGTTGGATCAGTTGATTCATGTGGCTGCTTCTGTGCAATTTACCGCAAATGGAGCAATGCTTCTCAGCCTAACCGAGACTCGGCTTTCCACACACAACTGTATGTGCTAATGATCTCTGTGCTTTATAGCTGTGTGCAGGCTCCTCACTCACCCAGGATGTACTGTGATTATACCATCAGTAAGACACAGCTCCCAAAAACTTGACACTTCTCAACGAGGCATTGGAGATTGAAATTAAAAAGTAAAGATAAGGCTTACAAGAGGAAGAATCCTTCAGAAGAGCTGCATTTTTTACCCCTTTGCTGTGGGAAATGTGCTTATTACAAGAGATCAGGGGAGCTGGCTATGTTTAGTAATTATAAAAGAACCTAACGATTACTGTATAGCAGAAATCAATTTCCTTTCTTGCACTAAACCATGGTTAGGAAGTGCCACTTTTTTTTTTAATAATGTGTATCTGAAAGGTATATCACAGGCACTTGTAGCTTTTTTTCATTTTTGCTTAGTGTTGTATATGGCCTGTCCTCTGTTTCAAATCAATTTGTCAAAACTGGTGCAAAAGGGATATGTTAATATGCATTGTTCTATAACTGCACGCACAATAGTAATGGTTGACATTATCTCAACCTGTTCTCATCTTAGTGCTGCTCTTTATAAAATTTTCAAGTTAAGTAATGTTATACTGTGTTTGCTCAAAAAAGTAAGAGCTCTCTGGATTTCTGGAAGAGTAGCTTGCAAATGTGTACTTGTCACATTATGTAAGCAAGGGAAAAGAGAGTGTGTATGGCAGAGGTGTACAATTTTTGTTTTTTTATGCTGACATACGCAAGACACTTCTGCATAGAAGTGGCATTGTTCACATAACATGCATTACAATATGTACACTGGTATAATTTAGCTCAAATTCTATTTACCTGCCCTTTGCTGTTTTAAAGCTTCAGTCTCACATTGAAAACTTGGTAGCTCCTGTTCACGCGACAGTGTGTGTAGTAATTTCTCTTCAATAACACAGATAGATTCTTATCTATACACTGATTTATGCAACTCTCTTCCTGAAAGAGTTTTAGCGTACATGCATAGGTGTTTGTCATTCCCTTTAATTTTCAAACACAGACTTCATTTACAGTAGTGTTAGTGATACAATATGTGATGCTTTATGGCTCTTACTTTATTTAATTTTTTATCACCTTTATATCCTCCTTAGTAGTATTGCCTTCAGATTTAGAACAAAATAGAGCACTTTTTTGTTCGTTAGTTGAGAACAAATATGGTGGCAGTGAGCAGTACTTCTCATTACTGACAACTGTCAAATGTGCAGAAACTGGTTCTTTAAGAACCTGCGCTGCTCTGCGAGTATTGGAGCCAGTTATGTTAAAAGCTCAGTAGGGCATGTGGAAATGCTCACAAATAAATCATTTAGAGTAGTGACTCCTATCTTACAGGTTTATTTCAAAAACACAAATCTTAACGAAGTTGTCTCTTGCTGTGCTATTTCGTTAAATAACACAGTGCTCTAAGGATTTTTTGTGTATTAATTGTTTTGTAAAACAAAGATTTTTAATAAATAATAAAAACAGAAATGGAACTTAATCTTAAATTTACTTAATCTTAAACACCAACAATCAGAACCATGTTATACATTCAAGCAAGCTGCATTCTGACATCTAGTTTGAAACAGATCATGGGACCCACGGACCACTAAATTTACTGGTTCCGTATCATGCGTGCGGATGTCATGATGCCAGAACCTGCCCACTCTCCCATCGCAGGTCTGAGCCAGCGATGGGAGAGTAAGCGGGTTGTGTCCCTAAGCATGGGATCAGGGAAGACGGTCCGCAACTCTGGCCGGTGCACCCTCCCAGCACAGGGTCATTCTACTAACCCCGCTCGGAGGCACACCAGCCAGAGACAGTTGGCGACGGCTGGCGTAGAAAGCAATCCATGAACATATCGAAATAAACAAACTGTATCTGATTTTACCTATATGCCTTTTTTGTCTTAGAGCTTCGTTTTTTATCATGAGAATTATCTAATTTGTAAAGATTCTGCAAATGAACCTTTTATTTCCAAAAGTGCATGCAAACAATTATGCTTGTGAAGTAAACTTTAGACACCTAGCATATTACATGCAGGTTTTTAGCTATATTTGTGCACTGTTAATGTGTTTGTAGGCTGTTTCAGTTTGTAATTTTTTTTCTAATGGGTGGTGTTAAAGCTACCCCCGGTGACAATGTAAGAAACAAGACATCCTGCTTGTCTCTTGTCTGGGCTACCCCCACCCCCATAAGGATTGGAAAAATGTGTCTACATATTGCTAAATGTTGTTACAAACCAGTCCTTCTAAAAATACAAATGCACTAGGGGCAGACTACATTGTATATGTGTCTCTGATTTTGAGATTTACTTTTTATTTCATTTTTAGTAAAGGTTTATTGACCCCTTATTTTATTCACCTTTGTCTCATTAAGGTTTAGAATATGTGAATCCTTGTTTCTAGCACAATTTATGCTATTGTACAGGAACACTTTATGCATGGTTCATTTGGACTATAGGTGACAAAGTTCTATTTTTTTTCTCCTTGTCAAGACATAACTTTATTATACTGCAGTATGTCCTCAAGCTCCCTCCATCATGCCTCAATGTCCCTAAATAATTCCAATTTCCAGAGTCCTGTACAAATGCTTATTGCAGCTGTCAGCATTATCCAAGTTAATTTCTCTCTCTCCTTTGTTGTAATGTATCTGGATGCTTCCCAAGTTGTATTTTTGGACCGAGATCAATACCTAGGGGAGCAGGAAGTTTTTATGAAATACAGCTCTTTAGTTCAGTATTAAAGTAATTTATAACACAAGAGTGCCAGTCATGTGTAATTTTTTTATGCCTGTTACATTGTATTATTCTTCATACAATATTTCAAGTGAACATTTTTTTTAAAGTGTTTAGTAAATTGAGTTAAGCCTTGGAATATGAAATATGAATGCATATTTTTATCATCCTTCTGTTTTTGTAATTATTACATTTGGGCTAAGGTCTTGAAATTTATTTCATTAACAATTCTGTCTTTTTTGTAGAAAGTGAAATTGATGCTTACTTCATTTAAACAGAAAAGTGCTAATATAAAAAAAGCATTGTGTTATCTATACATTAATGTGATAAAACACACCAAACAGCCGTTGAATGGACCTTTTTTTTTTTATACTCACCTAAAAAAGAAAAGTTGGATTCTTATTTTGGTTTTCATGATCCTAAAAGAACATTGATGATTTAGAAGAAAGCAGATCACATGTGTTACCACGTGTTTGCTTTTACTGAAATCTAAAAACAGACATGTGTTTTAGGTGCATTAGGATGATTTGATGATCTCAAACTGAAACCCTCACTGCAATCTTCCTGGGAGTGAATTGGTTACATTGTGGTTTCCTGAACTGTTTATCTTTTCTAAATTCACAGGTTAGTCTGACAGGTAGGACAAGGCTGCATATATGCAACATTGATTTAATCGGTTAGAACAAGAGCAATAATTTAACTTGTGATACCTTTTAACAGCATCATTAAGGCCTCTCATTACTCTTTTATTAGAGACTTGCTCTGTTTCTTATCTGATTACAGACTGAACATAACTCATGACACTGATTTGATCTCTTGTTAAAGAGGATTACAGCTTTGCATTAACCCAGATTGACATGGTTTATAATTCGATTGTTGATACCCAGCCTAGTAGTGTCATATGTTTGACCCTCCCCACACACACATACCTCCTCCCAGTTGAACAGCAGAAAAGGACAGCCATATATCATCATTAAAGTTGGCACACAGCATTCGGAAGGAGGCAATAGAGGTCCTATGTGCTGGAATTATAGATAAAACAGAAGTGCTGTCCCTTACTGAAATTGTAAAGGACAAAAAAGGTTGTTTCTTACAATTAGGAGATTTTAATAAACAGTTCTCATTTACGTGTGTGGTATTTGGGGATCAAAACCTTTTCAACTATTGCCAACTGTTTATAAGGAAATTATGTTGATGTTCTTTTTTTCAAATAATACTAAAGTGCTTGGTTAACATGTGAAATAGATGGTTACGTTTAGATGAGTCTTGGTATTCCTAGTTGTAAAAGTCCTGTCCAAAGGTATAAGATCCATTTTTTTATTTTAAAAAAAGTCTATATTTGAGGAGAGATTAGTTGAACTGAATCTATTCTCCCTTGAGAGGAGACATTTAAGGGGGGATATGATCACCCTGTATAAATATATAAATGGTCCGTACACAGAACTCTCTTCCCCATTATTCACTTTGGGATCATTACAAAGAACAAGAGGGCACTCTTTGCGTCTTGAGGAAAAGAAGTTTAAGCTCTGGATAAGGAAGTGATTCTTCACTGTAAGGTCTGTGAAAATGTGGAATCAGCTCCCTCAGCAAGTAGTTTCAGCAACTACTATACATTGCTTTAAGAAAAATCTGGATGTTTTTCTAGAAGCACAGAATATACCTGGGTATTAAGGCTTTAAAGTAAAAATACCAGTGACTGTTGATCCAGGGAACATCTGATTGCCTCATGGAATCAGGAAGAAATTTGTTTTTCCTCTGTTGAAGCAAGTCGTACCAGGGTTTTTTTTTTGCCTTCCTCTGGACCAACTATGTCTTATAGGATTTTATATCTGACATATGTTTATTTCCCTAGTGGTTGAACTTGATGGACTTTTTTCAACCTAACCTACTATGTAACCATAATCATTAAATTGAACGGTTTGGGAGAATCCTTTTTTCCTAAAAGTGCCCTTAGACTGTTTGTGGAATTTTTGTCAAGAAGCGCAGCCACTTTGGATGATAGAAAATACTTACAAGTAGACTGGTGACATCACTGTTGCTCAATTTTCTCTTTTTACTGTTCAGTTGATGAAATATTGTATCTAGAACGTACACTGTGTAACCATACCTTGTATGGTTGTGTATTTTACTGAGGGGTATCTAAAATACGCTTGCATTCATCTCTAGTTCAGTGTTTTTCATCCTTTTTAACATGAAATAATTTTCAGGTCTTGGGGATTTCCTTGCTTTATCTACATTATGCACAGTACATTAGTGGTGTGGTCAGTAGGAAGAATGCCTTTTACTTTGGTTGCTATTGGGAAGAATGTCACCCTAAGGATAGCAAAACGATTATTATTGGTATTTAAACTGAGCTGAGAGTCAGAAAATACTCATTAATCAATAAACCTCTAGCAACCTCTGGAGGAACCTCTGGTTGAGAAACACTGCTCTAGGCAATTGTCAACCCATATGCTTACTTCAAAGTTTGTAATTAATTTCTGTCTTGGGAGTGTTTGGCTTTCTACAATGAGGGGTAATCTACTCTTAGGGGGTCTATTTATAAAACAGGGAATCAGACTTTTCCTCAAACATCCCTTTGTGGGAATATTCCATGTCCACTTTTTTCAACCGAAGTAATTAGATTTAAGAAAAAGGAACTGTCAAAATTAATACTATTTATGCATATACCTGTGTACTAAGTCAGTTGTACATTCTGTTATTACAGAATCCATAAAATAGGATCCTCTACAACCAATTCCTTAATTCCAGAAAAATTATTGCTTTTTTACAGCTGCAAAAGGTTAGCAACCTTAGGTTTCATATAGAAGCCTCTGTTCACCTATATATGCAGATAGACATACTTTTAGCCAGTCCAATGGTACTGACACCAGTGACCACATAGCATTCATCTAATGAGTTAATTACTTTAATTTGCTCAGGAAAAGAATGCAGACTGCACTGCTCCTATTTAGGTGTGCTTGTGAATACAAACATGCACTCTGTACAAACTAAAACAAATCAACAGTGAGCTTTATGTACAGGGAGGGCACAGCAAGGTGAATTGCTTCAGCTTAGTCTTTTTTATAGCATAGCCTATAAAATGTTTAGCCTGAAGTCATTCTTTCAAACAAATCATTTACATTATATTTAAATTTGTATTAAAAACCCTCAATATATTTGTAGTTGGGTAGTTTTCACTTTCTATCACTCACTCAGTGTGTGTTTAGAGCAAATACTGACCTCCTTAAAAATTTATAAATCTCACAGCTGATCTCATGAGAGGCAAGGCACAGGTCACATGTCATCTTTTGTAATTTAAAGCCGCAGGGCTAAAAGCATTTGCACAGGCTTAAAGTACCCAATCCTGACCTGACCAAAAGAGAGGGAATTGGAGCAGACCTTTCTGAATCCCCTCCAAGCACTAGGATGATGGTGATGATGATGGCTGGCTTACTATGTAATTTATGGCATGTTCTTGCGAACATATAGTTTTGTAACCCCTCTGGAAAAGAATGTTACAGTGCCACCTTGTGACCACCTGGCTGTAACTTGGTTATTGCTATTACATGTATTGTATCAGCCATTTAAAAAGTCAATAAATAATGTATCTGTTTTGTGTGCTCCTTTGATAATCTTACTGATTTTTAATAAGTTCATATTGAGTGATTTTAGAAGCAATGTTTTTTGTCAGTGTTGTAATGTTTCAAGTATTTTATTTTAGGTCATTCATAGTTTCCAATATTGTAAAATTTCTTGGGGTATAGAACAGTAATCAGTTGGTCAGTGACAATACTGTTTTTTGAAAAGCCAATGCACAGTGCACTCTGTATACAGACTGCTGAGTGGGCATAACACTTTGTCCCTGAGATAAGGATTGTTCTCAATGTCCTTTCAAACATCACAATAAACCTCCTCATCACCCCAGTTAATTACCTGAAAAAAATGTGTAGTGAGATAATTATAAAGGCTACCATTGCAGATGACTTTCTGAAAATGCTATGTGGCTGGTTAACCCAGAACAAGCATGCAGATGATTCTAATAAACCCAGGACTCCGATTGGTATACCTATTCTTAGTGACTTTCTATGCTATGCAAGGTTTGTGTCCTAGAAATGTGAAGAAGAGGAGGGTTGCCATTGTCATTACAGATCACCATCTGTATTTCAATGTTTTTATTGGGTTTTGTACTATGTATATAATTTACAAACAGTTAGACAAAGAAAAAAAAACAGCTTTGGCGTCCCTTGTGTTTTTTCAAACAAATTGTATTTAATGTAGAGAACAAAAGAAAAAAAGGGGGATAAGCACAAATAAACAAATAACACAAGACATTGGTGCCAGGTAATTCAAACAGCTTGAGCCCCTTATCCAGGGCTTCTGTTATATCTTTGACTGTTTGAGACAGGCCGCGAATATAAAAGTTGAATTTTGGTCAAGGCAAAAGCCCAAACTTTGGAGGTCCCTCCTGAGTTCAGATGGTATAGCGTTTGAAGTTTTAGCTAGCTCCATCTGAAGTAATGCAGCTATGTGGTGTAAAAGCCTGCTTTCTCCATCCATAGTGTTGTTGGAAGCTGTGGTGGTGTTTAAGTCATGTGATAAGGCAGGAAACGTCACACCAGACAACTGAGTAGAGGGTGAGAAATGAGCTGATTGTGGCTCAGCTACCCCGGATACCGTGGATCAGGTCAAACTGTAAGCTGCTAAAAGCTGGTATTCTGGCTGCTGGGGGCTCAGGTTAAGAGAGAGAGCCATTTTCACAAATCATGTTCGCTGGTGATACTTGTGGCGAGTCTGCTCCCTCCCTTTGCCCTGGATCCTTCTCCTGTATTCTGATGAGGGGTTTGCCTAAGCCTGCTCTGTGTGCAGATTCCCGGAGATCTCCATCTTGATTTTAGGGACCGCTGTCTGAGACCTAGGCTAGGTACACGTGCAATAATTATCGTTTGAAAACGAACGATCCAGCAATATTCCCGATTATTTTGAACAAACCTATTCTGCACATACATACTGTATGTGCGTACAATTCTGTACATACTGTAACGATACGATTGTTCAAATATAATCCACACACTAGGAACGTTTGTTTGAACGATCGTTCAAACAATGCAGGAAGTGACCGTACAGGAGAAAGTGTATCACAGAACAATCCACGATCACTGAACGACCCTACACACAATAGATTACGAACGATCATTGCCCAGTCAGATCCGCCTGAACGGTTGGGGTTCGTTTCCAGTGAGATTCCTCGTTGTCGGTGTTGTTGACCAGTTGTTGTGCACTTTTTTTTTTAACAATTATCGAACAATTTTTTGTGGATCGCCCGTTTCCAACGACAATTATTGCCGTGTGTACGCAGCCTTAGACCAGCGGTCCTTTTGTCTCAGCCTTTCCCACCATACCTGGTGAACTTTGAACATAGGTGAGGTCTTTCCCTGTGTGCTGCTGTGTGCTGGAGCTGTGTCAGATCTCAGAAGGAGTAGGTACAGAAGACGAAGGGAGCCACCGGGAAAAGTCTGTGTCTTACTTTCGTGGTGGCGCATGTGCACTCTACAGATCACCATCTGAAATGGTGATGCAAAGGATGCTCACATCCTTTGCAAATGCTTTGCTTACTGGACTCAATAACTTAAGCTCTTATTTATACATGAAAGTAAGTAAATCACAATAATGACCCATTCCTGTCCAGCGTTCTCATGGAGAAGGAAAACTTCTGGTTATAAAGCATTTACCAACAATGTTACTTACCTACATTACTTAAGTTTCCCCTTAAGCAGACACAGACAGGTGAACCACAAATCTTTCCCTGATTCTCAGAACACATTCCTATATGTACAATTTTTTTTTTTTTTTTTAACAATTGCAGTCAGTGTAAGTGTTTGTGTATTTTACCCGGTGTATTTTGACTTCTGCGTTAGCTGCTCAGAGGCAAGGAGAGCGCAGTGCACTTGTCGGTTTCTCAGGACACCAACACTTTGTGGCAGCTTTATGTGGACCATACATTCTATCTCAGGGCCTATTTCTAAACCCAGATTCTCATTTGCTTGCTTTTATGGTAACCTTGCTGAGTGTCAGGTGTTCTGGGGGAGGTCTTTTTGAGGTGGTGATTTCAACAAATGCCTAGAGGGAATACTATTGTATTTGGATTGCTAGCTTCCAATTACAGTGATACCTTGGAAAAAGTCCTTAATCAGTTCCAGATCCTTGGACTTATACCGAACACATTTTCCCATAAGAAATACAAGGAAAATGATTAATCTGTTCCCATGAAAAAAAAATCCTATTGGTATTGGCATAATATACATTGATAGGGCTGTATGAAATAATTAAAACACTGCCTAATACTAAATAAATGACAATTGACAAATGAAATAAATTACAAATACTAAATGAAAATTTAACCTCCTTTTACCTTACTGAGAAGAGTCGAGTGCCTACTGGGATGGTGCTAAGAAGGGAGGAGCAGGAGATGTTCTGTTTCACAGAGGGTTTTAGCGCGGGTTGTTCACTGAATGGTAGTAACTGGCGTACAGATGCTCTTGGGCAGTCATGGCTTTGTCTCGAGAGAGGTAAATAAGGGTAGCACGTGGTGTTATGACTCATTTTGACCCATACAAGTTCTAGCACAAAGGCTGTATACCAAGCAAAATTTTTCATGTCCAAACAGGACTTATATCAAGTTGGACTTATTCCAAAGCGGACTTATACCGAGGTACCACTGTATATGCGTTATTCTGTTCAACCTTTGACTTATTGTCAGTTGTCCAGATTCTGAGCTTCCTTCAGTCAAGCGTTGGTCAGCCCTTGGCACACATGAATGGTAGGATTTAACTTAGTGGTCATGTTCCAGCAGGCTTTATTTAGAGTATATGTCCAGTTGGTCCAAAAAGGGAATGAGTTTATTAGAATTCAATTTCTGTGTATTTCAAAAGAAAGCATTCCATACTTTTAGAATAAAAAATGAACATCTTTTGCATAATATTTGTATCACAGAATATTAAATGCTAACATCATTACTATGAAAGACCTCACAATCTATTGGACCTCAATAATTGAAATCAATCTTTGTAACCAGGCATGGATTCATAAGAGCAGAACTAGTTGAATATTTAATTTTAGCTAATGTATACTCATGCCTTGATTAGAATCAGGTCAGTGTGCCAAGCTGAAGATGGGGTCTAGTTTTGGTAGAGTAGGATTTATTTTCCTGGCAGATATTAGATGTGTGTCCACACTAGGAGAGATTCACCCTTCTATTCATCCAGATAGTTGTCGTCACTCATGCAGTTAAGTGAGGGAAGTTGTCAACAAACATGAGGACATTTCTGTACTAAGATAGGAGTTCCTTTCACTTTAGTGAGATTTTTTTTTATATTTTCTATTTTAGGACTTCTGTAGGACAGAAAATGAAAGACATCTTCACAGATGAAGTTGTAAAGCACTTGAAGTTCCCCTCAAGGAGCAAATGTGCTTGAGAGGGGACAAAATTATAACTTTTTACATAAAAAGTGTGTTTCTTCTTTAATATCCCGTTATATGTGTGCTTTTAAATTCCTCTTTCTATGCTACTTGGAACCTGAAAACTCAGTGCTGGTTTTCAGGGGAAGGATTCCACAATAACCCTTCTCTGTAGGTAATCTGCAATTTTGAGTTTTTTTCTCATTTTAATTTTACCAACCTAAATTTTACCAACCTAAAGTGGCTGCATTTAAAGAATCTTTTATTTTATTGAGAGAAAAATCTAATCTACAAGCACTAACTCTTCTGTTTGTCCAGGTGTTGTGGTTATTTAATGACTACAATAATTACCAAACTAAATGTTGCAGATTAGGTCTTGTGATTTAGTTGTAACTTGACTTGTTTTTGACAACACAGCTAAACAACTGTCATTTTTTGAAAGAGGCAACTTCTATTCTTTTCCCAAATTGGTACACTCTCTTTTCTTCATGTCATCTTTCTGCTCATTTTATAACTATGAAATCTCAATCTTAATCACAAAGTGTGTGGATGAACAACTGCCGGGTGCCTGTGGAGATGAGGCATTAGATTAGAAGTATTCTAATCCCGTTCTGCCATTGTTAGATCAAGATAATCTGGACGAAGATAAGTTATTCTTTATTTCAGCCATCCTATTACTTTGAGAGTTTTATGTATTTTAAAGTTGTGGTGTTACAACAGAAGACTGTTTGCAGACATTTTAGGTGTTATTGTGCAAGTATATTCTTTTTGTATAATGTTCATCTTAATTTATGTATATGTATTACTTAAACGACATACACACGTGCAATTATTGTCATTGGAAAGGATCTTTCATGATCCTTTAAAGTGACTAAGGACTGCACGATGCATGAATGAGTGCTGTACATACAGCACTGTTCTGCTTTATGGAGAGGGGAGCGGGAGGACGACGGAATGGCACCCTGCTGCGCGCTCTCCCCCATCCCTTGCATTAGGATCAGTTGTCGTCCATCGTCTGTGGATCCGCCAGGATGGTCGTTCAGACGACGGGCGCTGTACACACCCCAGATTCTTGCCCGATAATCGGCTCAGAACCATTGGACATGTGTACCCAGCCTTAGTGCCATGAATACCTCTTTTTATCATCTAAATCTTTAAAGAGATCATCTTATCAAGAAAAACTTGCGCTTTGCTGTG
>NC_092858.1:104833744-104841044 GCF_032062135.1 Pyxicephalus adspersus
TTAATGCAATAATCCAACATCATTTTTCGCAGTTCCTTTGTATGTTTGCTGTAATAGGCTTTATAGTTCAAGTAATTTCTGCTGGCTAACTAGACAAAAAACTGAGAAGGTTTTGTATTTGTATTAGACATTTAAACTCATACCTTGTTGGGGGACTTCCAGATGCTTATTGAAGAGAAGCCCCTACTTAGAGCTCTTTTTTTTATTAAATCTGCAATTGTCAATAGAATATCTATGAACCTCATTTGTTAAAGTAACAGATCAATAGACATAGAAAGTTTTGCATTCAAAATCTGACATCTGATTGGTTACTCAGGACAGTGAGATTTCTTCTCTTTACTTTTATACACAAAAAAATTAAAATTGATGCAATGGTTGTACTTTATCACTAATTTTATTTCTTAGGTCCTATTGTAAATTTTTGCTTTTAAACAATGAATATTACATTTAAGGGGATTGTGTTTCATAATATTACATCAAATACATCAGTATTCTGTTATGTATACTGTTTATATCAAGATAAATGGGTCCTTGGATGCAGCTTTTCTGTCCGAAATGGGAAACAGTGCTAAATAAAAATTAATATAGCTCATTATTTGGATAGAAAATAGAAAATCCAGAGACTGTGACATTTAGTAACTTTCTGCATGGCTGGACCAGAATCGTCACAGGGCAAAAAAAAAGAAAGAAAAAAGAATCAATATTTCAATATGGGCCATTCAGAAATTGTTGTTTGGGTGAACAAGAGTAACAGGCAAGATACACATATTTGTATGAAGAAAGTCAATATTCAACCTTGAGCGTTAACAACTATTGATATCTGCACAAAGCATGAAACACACCATGTTTGACAAACGGCTGTTCTCATGGCTTTAAAACAGCACGAAATGTCACTGTGTTCAGGGAGAAAAATGTAAAAATGGTCCACCTGCCTTCACTGCAGAACACTACGAGTTAAAGCTGTTAACATGAGCTTATTTTCTGTTATTACCCACAGAACATTAAGGCTTTGTGTATGTGATGAAGTAAATAAAAAAAAAAAAAGCCCAGGAAAGAAAATTCCAGTATTGCGGAAAATATTTTTGTTGTATTTTTACTTTCATGCTTTGATGAGATTACTATTCAGAAGATATTAGAATAAAAAATAAAGGTTGTTTGTCTTGATTAAGTGGACATGTTGGAGGTAAATACAGTGCTGTGCTATATATACTTATCACCATTAAATTGTTCATTGTAATTTATAATAACTTAAATTAATAATAATATTTATGAAATTTAATTTTTTAGTAACTTGCATGTTATTAGGCATAATTGATTGAAGAGAAATGCAATGTAGTCCAGTGCACATGTTCAAAGCAATATTTTAAGTCACCTTTCTGCAGTAGCACAGCAGCACCATATCCTTGGAAATGATTTTATAATGTTAGTAAATATGTCACACTAACAACTCTCATACCAACCTTGTCATTAAAAGTAAATTCTGCAAAAGAAGAGTGAATACATACCATTACCTCTGTTCATGCTTTCAGAATGCCCCTGCCTTTAAAAGAAATTGTCTGATCATTTTCACTGGTAAGCTGGTGTTTCCATGGGTGTTAGGGCCTATTTAGATCTGTGCCGTGTGTTTATGCATGTTATGTTGCTCTGTAATATGCATTTATTAAAATAAATGGGCTGCCAACACACCTGAACATGCAAACGCAGGTGCATCATCTTGGTTCTTTGGGGTGCCGTTGGAAATGAATACGTCAAAGTATAATGCACATTAATGCAGTGTATAGTTCTAAATGGTCCCTCAATCCCCTTGGTCCTTTGCTGCAGTAGTTTTTTCCACCAACCTCATCATCAGTGCTGCAAAACACCAAAGAGATTACCATTCCTGGAAGTGTCCCAGTGGATTTACGTGGAGGATTTATTTTGAATGTAGTGGCATTCAAAGTTGAGCATTGCTTCTGCAGGTTTAACTGTATAGAATTCATTCTTATATTATGTGGTTTTATTGCACAGTAGTGGAGGAAAGAATAGATTTCTGCAATAATATAAAATCAGTGTTTTTTCCAGCTTCTTTTAACTGGAAACACTACCCAGATCTTTCCAGTAACCGCCCAGCTGTTTTGGGGTGATTACTAAAGTTGTGTTACGGGGGCTGCCACCTGCCTACAGCTTTTTCCTACCTACAGTATTTAAAACGAAATACTGTAAAATGGTAATATCAAAGTTGAGGGATTCAGGGCACAGCATCACACGTGGGCAAAGTAAATCATTTTATACTAGCTGGAGAATAAACATGTTTTTACCGCATATACCGCAGCATGGCTCTAAAACATTTTTTGGCTGGCAATACATTTCTAATAAAAAAAAATCATTGCACTTAAAGATACTGTTACTATAACAAAGTGAATGTTCACTGAACTTACTAAATGTTAACTTTAGGCGACCAGTGTTGCTAGCAATATCATGGCATTCTCCTTACCTTTCTTACAATAGGTCATGTTGAACAGGTATACAGTAATATTGTGATCCTGGCTTTTTGCAACTCTCTGGGACACTAACTTGATCTCCATGATAACTGCACATTATCATAATGAGGATAACTGCTCCACAAATGTGCCAGGATTTGTATTCAGTGGCGTGCTAAAGCACACGTTTTGTATTTAACCTCCTTCCAAAAATGCTTGATTCCTGACTAGGTAGATCAGGAATATTGATTTCCTTATGGCATGTTTTTTCAGAGAGTAGAGAAGCAAAAGAAAATCTAGGTGACTATCGGTTTAGGATAACCAAAATGGTTAAAATACCACTTTTTTTTGAATGGCAGCTAAAAGATTTACCTACCGTGTTGATGACAAATTAAAACCATAAAACCAAAAACTGTGTTATTGTATTTAAACTATCCACCAGAACCCATGTTACAGATGTAAATGGGATCCAACCATCGCCAGTCGTTGCCAATCTTGCATTCCTGGTACTAGGACTTACATAGTTTATTTAGAAAAAAAACCATCGAGTTCAACCTCTAGGAAAATAACCTTACTAGAAAACCTTTATATTCCAGATAGAAATCTAAACACACAATTGATCCAGATAAGGGCAAAAAAAACACTCTTATAATGCATGGTTCAATTTATTCCAACGGAGGAAAATTGCTTCCTTATTCTTTATTCTTTAAGAGTTTACCTGGATCAACAGTGTCTGGTGCCATTCCTTTTAAAATGTAACACATTTTTATTTAGCGTATCAAGAAATGCAACCAACTTTTTTAAAGAACATAAAGGAAACCTAGTTTACAGCAACAACATAGCCTAGGTGCTGGAGCAATATGACCCAGAAATTAGGTGTCACAACTAAGCATTGCACTGGAGTGCTGATCTCCAGGGATGGTTAATAAATCTTTATGCAAAATGATTGTTGCATAGTTTTCAGTTTGTCCTTATTCAATCAGTTGTATGCCCATCAGTTTTTACCATGCCATTACATTTATATGGCACATGTAAGCATGAGATTTATCATAAACATTTGTTTATATGTGAATAGAGAATCACTAGAGGATCATCTACTTAACATATGGAAATTAAAGCTAAGCTCAAGACAAAACAAAGACTTGGATGTATACAACATTTAAGAAATAAGAATATTTTTATATACAGCTATAATAAGCACATAAATCCTAAAATCATCAGTGGTCAGACTGGGGTAGGGAAGTGATGGGCACAAATCAGCTCATCAGCAGGAGAGTTTATGAGTTATAGGGTAACAATGAGCTTTGTAATTTGGTGTGTTACCACTTCAGTTTTCATGCCTCTATACCCATCATGGCCTTGAAAACTTTTAACTATTACTACTATAGAATACAAAAAAAAAAATTTTATTGTCAATAAAAGTATACATTATAGTTTATGTTTTCTGATCCTTTCAGCTGCTGAATGTAGGACAAATTGTTTGCAAGTAAAATCTTCAAGTAAAGTAAAATGCCCACTCAATCCCATTGCCATTAGGTGAAGTCTCAGACACCTTGAGGATATTGTGTAGCATAAATATTGAATGGTTATATGTGAACCTGTGCTCAGAGTATGGACATTGAACTCTTAACATCATTCTAAAATAATGTAATTTGAGGACTGCTTGGTTACAGTAACAACTTGTGCTGGTTGTCTACATTATTGAACATTCAGCCTGCCAGAATACACTCTGCAAAAAAAAAGCCAAGACTTTGCTGTGAACTTTGAAAAGTGATGCATAATACTCACCCAAGACAAACAGTCATGCTCATCTCAGGCTAAAATCTGCCGGGTACAGCGATCCCCATCTTCATTTATTGATCTGTCCTGGCGGATCAATTAATTGATTGATTGGGGACTACCACAATGCATGTCACTTGAATGTTAATAATCGCAATGAAAGTACAGCAGGGTGCCACTCGCTCTATCACTCAAGATCATTTCCAGCGAGAATTACGTGCGTTCATAGCACTGGATCTGGACACAGATTCACTTGATTGACAGACTGCATGTAGCCAAGCTTACACTTTAGCGCACTTTTTTTACTTTCTTGTGTTGCTTTAAGGCAGTTCGATCAAGTGTATGGGCCCAGTAATGTACCATGAAGTTTTGAAAAAAATAATCATGCACTATTTTTTTAACCAAAGTACTATAACACACAGCATTCGCTACAGTGTCTAAGTGGTATTGTGCAACTTGTGTACTGGAGAAATGGGAACCTAACCATTATTTACCAGTTATTACTGTATTGTCTCTTTTCAGATCTATGCTATATAGATCTCATTAGAACTCAAATGAGGTGGCAAACATAAAATACATATTTTTGCATTTCATTATTTTTTGACAGTTATCTTAA
The DNA here is from genome assembly GCF_032062135.1 of Pyxicephalus adspersus. NCBI lineage: Eukaryota > Metazoa > Chordata > Amphibia > Anura > Pyxicephalidae > Pyxicephalus > Pyxicephalus adspersus. The sequence goes on from NC_092858.1 coordinate 104,838,599, forward strand.
TATGTAGATTCCATTTAAAATAAAGTATTTTTTAATTGGAAAAGGGACAGAATAAAATTCATCAATCTGACCTTGCGCTTTCTTCTAACACTACATGAGGGAAATGTCTGTTATTCCTTTATGTATCAATTTAAATCATTTGTCATACCAATAAATATATAAATAGACACCTTGCAAATTTTCCTAATAAACTATCCCCATGTATATTATGTTTTCTGAATGCTTTCAAATAAATGCAATCTATAGAACCTAAAATAATAAAGGAAGATAATCAGACAAAAACATTTTTATTACTAAAGTGGAATTTCTGTATCTATTAATATTGGGTTTGTGTTAGGCACCTGTAAGTGACACTGCAGTAAAAGCATCAGAAAATGACATGCAGAATAATGTGACATATAACAACTACGATGGTGAAATTAAATGACTTTTCTACAGGGGAAGGAGAGAATTTCAACTTTCCAACAAACAACTTCATTTACAAGTATGTGTCTAATTAGTTGCAGAATTAGTGGAGCTGAGACTCTCCCTCAGTCCCCTCCTCCTATAGATGGGATAAAGCCTCGAGGGATAGTGGTAGAACAAGCCGAATCGCATTTCCAATTATTTTGCTGAATTGCTAATTTAGTTATTGTGCCTGGTCTAATTGTGATGGGTATTGGGTGTGCAATTCAATTTGTTTTTAAATATTTGTTGGGAGATTGATCTGTTATGCAGCTGACCTATTTTGTGGCTCAAATAGAGAGCGCGGCAACACACAAACAGCTACAAAGCTTCAGTTTGTTGCCATTTTTATTTTTTGATCTCTCACCCCTCCTTTTTGGGGCTGAAAATTTAACAAAAGGTTTAAATTAAAAGCAGCTACTTTGATCTTTTGCTTTTGAAAGCTTAAAGCCTAATTCACCCCTCCTAAGCACTCTAACTAGATAGCTTAGAATACAAGCCATTAAATGTATTATTCTGATCTCTTCATATCTTTGTATTCTATGGATATTTGTGTTTTCTGGTTTTAACCATTATAATGCCAGAATGTGCACATTAAGTATTTGTTTCTGTCATTTATTTTCCTATCTAAACACTTCAGCACAATCCCAGATGAAATAAGTGCCAATAATTAGGCTTCTGGATCCCCTAAGCATTACTTACAGTTAATATTAATGGATCAGTTAGTGGGACTTGAAAAGCACCAGAATTAGCTAAGTTCATCATATTTCTAGGGAGGGTAGTAACCTCATGTAATTCCACTAAAGGCCAACATTGCTGCAAGCTCATGCCGTTCCTGTTTTTTAACATACTAATGGAATGGGAAGCAATACAGGGTCAAAGCCAGGATACACTGATCAATTTATTCCCATCACTAAAAGTGTTACCAGTATTTTAGTTGCATAGAAAACAGTATTATGGATCAAAAGGGGCATTGGTGTGTAATGATTAATTTATGAATAAAGTTCCATCGATTGTTCTATATACCACATAATCAGAATTAAAACAATCAGGGTTTTCTAACCACATGACCTATGAGCCAAATTCATTTAGTATAGGGCTGTATTACATCAGGGCCACAGACAGGCCAGGATTAAAAGAATACTAAAAGAATGTGTGTGGAACCCAGCTAGCATTGACTGGAGCTGGACAGCCCTGATTTAGTATATTGAATATGATTGGATTGATATGTGTATACCCAGCAACAGACCAGCAGTACAGTTCAAAGCAACAGAGCACTTTTGTGTCTCAGTGCTGCACTGTGCAAAGAATTGTAGAAAATAAATCAGAGAAAATGCAATGCAAAATTAAAAATATTTCACCATTTTAGCTCTTTTTACACCCAAGAATTTTTAACATTTGCACAATAGGCCGGTTTACTCACACATACACACACACAAGTATTCACACACATATATATATATATATTTATTTAAATATTATACACACAGTCAGTAACATGGTGAAGGTTGGGGGGATTCAAACATGCCTAAAGCAAGTGTCATTCAGTACACCGAAAGTTCTGGGGTGAAAGAGCACCTATTGATAACGGGACTTTAAAGGTCACTCACTATACATATAATAAAATCCACTTTATTATAAACAATTAAATTTGTACAAAAGCATAAAATCTAGTAAAACACAGGACATAACAGCGGATCTCTTATTGGGGGGCTACAAGAGGTTGCACCCACTTAAATGTCTCTGTGTTTCGCGGATATATCAGCTTCTTCAGGAGAGTGGGGATCTGATTTTGGTATGTAGCAACCTTGAACAAAAGCTGAAAAAAACTTGGGGTAGGTATCTGATAATATGTAAGGTGTACCAGCTATATACATCACAAGGGCATAGTTCTCCCCAGAGGGTTTTAGCCAGTTGCTCCGCCCGGCTGATTTAAATACCCCGCCCAGCTCTCGGCAGCTCTCATCCTCGGATGCACGGATCTCAGTGAGGCTGCTCTGTG
>NC_092858.1:104844376-104881599 GCF_032062135.1 Pyxicephalus adspersus
GAGGTTACTGGATACCCATGGCATAAACAACTGGGAGCACTAAATTTGCCGTGTTTTGCCACACCCCCTTTTTTACCACCCGGCTACAGCTTCCTACCACCCGGCTGAAAAAAATTTCTGGGGAGAACACTGCAAGGGCGTCACAAACTGGGTACAGATGATCAAAGGTTTTAAGGATTTCAACCAAATTCCTATTGATGTAGTACAGTTAGAAGTTTTTCTTATGTAATAAATTCCTCTAGGTACTTGCTGTTCATAAACTAAGCCGCCGGAAACAGCTGACAGGAAATCTCCCTATGAGAATGAAAGCAAGCCCATGGGAGGCCAAGACACTATGAACAGCAAGTAACTAGAGGATTTTTTTACATAGGAAAACCTTCTAACTGTATTACATTAATAGGAATTTGGTTGAAATCCTTAAAAACTTTGACCATCTGTACCGTTTGTGACGCCCTTGTGATATAATATGTAAGGTAATGCTGTGAAAGGTGTACCAGCTCTTTACCAGATACCTACCTCACTTTTTCAGCTTTTGTTCAAGGTTGCTACATACCAAAACCAGATCTCCACTGTCCTGAAAAAGCGGATATATCGGTGAAACGTGTAGAGACATTTGAGAGGGTTCAACCTCTTGTAGGACACCCCAATAGGAGATCCACTGTTATGTCCTGTGTTTTACTGGACTTTATGATTTTTGTACAATTTTGTTTATAATAAAGTGGATTTCATTATATGTATAGTGGGTGGCCTTTAAAGTCTTGTTATCAATAGGTACTCTTTCACCCCAGAACTGTCTATGTCTATTTGGGATGTGACCAGTTTAAAACCTAACAGGTTGGACATTACTGTTTGTTCATTCAGCACACCGGGAGGAGTTTGTGGAGGTTAGAGGAGGCAAACAACCATTTGGCCTTTAAACAAGGAAGTGGTTTATGAGCTAAAAAAACGGTATCTCTGTGTAAATTATAGGTACTCTCTGAAATAAAATACAAAAAAATTACTATTCCATCGTTACAAATATTCCTTGTTATTTTAACATTTTTATCACATTTTTTATGCAGTTCAGTTTTGGGCACCAGTTTACAAAAAGGACATTGTCGAATTGGAGAGTGCAGAGCAGGGCAACTAAACTAATAAAAGGAATGGAGGAGCTCAGCTATGAGGAGAGATTAGCTGAACTGAATCTTTTCTCCCTTGAGAAGAGACATTTAAGGGGGGATATGATCACCCTGTATAAATATATAAACGGTCCATACAGAGAACTCTCTTCCCCATTATTCACTTTGAGATCATTACAAAGAGCAAGAGGGCACTCTTTGCGTCTGGAGGAAAAGAAGTTTAAGCTCCGGATAAGGAAGGGATTCTTCACTGTAAGGTTTGTGAAAATGTGGAATCGGCTCCCTCAGGAAGTAGTTTCAGCAACTACTATAGATTGCTTTAAGAAAAGGCTGGATGTTTTTCTACAAGCAGAGAATATAACTGGGTATTAAAGCTTTAAAGTAAAAATAACAGTGACTGTTGATCCAGGGAACATCAGATTGCCTCCTGGAATCCGGAAGGAATTTTTTCCCCCTGTTGAAGCAAGTTTTAACAGGGTTTTTTTTGCCTTCCTCTGGACCAACTATATCTTATAGGGTTTTATATCTGGGATATGTTTATTTCCCTAGTGGTTGAACTTGATGGGCCTATGTCTTTTTTCAACCTAACCTACTGCAACTAATGTAACTATTTAATCACAAGCACAGAATTTTTCAAAGTTTTGCATTTTCTGCCGTGAATTTCCTTGCTATAAAATCTTGGTGTGGAAAAGGAAGGGAGTGCTGTAAACATGGGTTTGAACATAACTATGAAACTTCAAGGTTGTCACTGACTACAGGTCTTTCCTTGACTGAGGCCTGAATAGTGGATTATTTTTACTCAGGGCATTTAGTTTGCAATAGCAGATGACCAATGACTGAACCAATAAATAATGAAAGCACACTAAGAAATTTCCTTTAATAGTTTATTGAGGTAAATGACACAAGTACAGTACTATGCAGTATTTCAGTAACAGTATTCAACATTTTATTTGTAAATTCATAATTTCCTCAAATTCAGGAGTGTTACTCCTGACTTATCTATAACTTTTATATTCCTGGAGAAACAGATCACCATAAATTGCAATTTCATACTTTAAATTACGTGATCATTATTCAAAAATAAACACTGTAAATCAAACTTGGACAAAATTGCAAAAAAGTTGTTTCAAAAGGTACTTATGTAAGTGAGCATTTTATAGGCTTACAAGTTGCTAGTTGTCTAACCGCTCTCTCCTTCCTGGGTTGTGCCAGTTTAGTGACTCAGTATTAGTATTAGTAACAGTATTAGTAGTGACCCAGTATTGAAGCCGTTGGCTTTGCATTATAACCAGCACTTTCAGATGATAAAGAATCTGCAATGTAAGATTTTATGTTTTATACATCTCATTAAAGGGTTTTTTTTTAAGTAAATCGTACATTATTAACATTAATAAGTTATGCTTTGACTAACAATACGTTATAGTTTCCTATGAAACTGGTACTGAAATATGACAAAACCTAAGCTAAATTTATCCTACAATAGCAATAGGTACTGGTGGCTGCAAATGCTAATCTCTATAATTCCACCACTGTAAAAATCTACTGGTCAGATTAGAAATATTTTTCTAATACACTGCTGTCCTCCTGTGATAGTAAGGAGATGATGGGCAGTGTGCCACTGATCATAGCAAATGGATCCTTACAGGTCATAGAGTCCTAATTAAAAAAAATAAAAATCTTTGGGTGGTTGTATTACCAAAAGTATGGTCAGGTGACCACAACAGGTTTGTTCATACCATAATGCAGGGATGAACCGGTTTGCAGCAGTCAAGTTACAACAGAAAATATATAAATAGCGGTCAACATCACCCTGTTCTAATGAATGTCACAGATGTCCGTGTGCATTTAAAGACCTGAACATGCCTGTAGTGTTTTTATCCTGTTCAAAAACAAAGATTGCCAGTTTTGACCCACTCACTTGTCAAAACAGTCAGCTAAAAATTATTGCAAAAATTGATAGCATTCTTGCAAAAACTATAAAAAAAATAAGTAGGTAACATTTGAATCTATCAACGCATTTATTGTAACAATCTAAAAACCAAAAAACTTTAATGGTAGAGGCACTGTAGGACAACGACTGGGAAACATTGTACACATTACATAGCAAAGTCATCAACAAAACAGAAAATAAAATTAAAAATACTAATTTTGTCAGTGCTTTTTTACCTAGTACAAAACCTAGTAAATAACATAAGCAACATTTTGTTAACACAAGCTATAAAAAAACACTGATTGTAGAGTCACCCCATATACTGACCAAGATCACTCCAGGTCAACATAGCGTCAGATGTTGTACTTTGTTGCTTACATAACATAAATGTAAACATTACTAAGGTGGCACTTCTATGTGCATTTATTATGCCAATATGGCGTCTTCTATAATAAGTTTAAAGTTTTGCAGTCATCTGTATGTAGTTTAAATCCACTATAAATGTTGAAATCCATTAACATGGCAATGTGTGTGGCTGCTTACTGAACACTATAGCACACCACTTACTTTGGAAGAGATCATTGCATTGGCTCACCCTCCTTCCAAATAAAAGGATAAAAGACAACAATTTTACAAATTGTCACTAAGAATTACCGTTTACCAAGCAAAACTGGTAAAAGAAGATATTACAAACATCCTGACCTGATCTTTTCTGGTTAGGATGTAAATGGGGGTTGCCATTGCAGACTTTTTGAAGCTGCCTGCTTCTGGGCTGTTTTGGGACAAGTACTGAGAGAAGCAACATGCAAATGCTTATTCCAGGTAAAAACAAAACAAGCCAATAAATGGAAATGAAGAATTAAAATTTTAGCCCTGAAGCTTGTACCCTCAAACAATAGGAAATTGCATCTCCTTGTACTTTTGACCCTAAATATGGGCTTGAAATGTTAGTCTAAAAATCATAGAGCTCTAAACTTGGATGTGCCTATTGTTCAGTTATGGGCCATGAATATTACAGCACACCCTACACCCAATATGCTCAAATCTCCATAGGGTGTCAGCTCTGATTTAGACTTGGCTATCTCCATACTGAGTGTATTTGGATTCAAGGAATCCCAGGTCACTTGGTAGCTGACCTATAAAACCAAATGTGCAGACACAATGTATGTGAGATTAAAAGGGTAATCTTAGTAACTGGATACATTTAAAAGGATTTCCAGACCCAGCACATCATACATTTACATTCATACTCTATGAATATCAGTGTCTAAATGTATTGCTGGGCAGGGGAAGATCTCTTCCATGGAAAAAGCTTCTTATTAACAATTAGTGACCCACAAGCTGCAAATATCTACAGAGCTACAGATATCTGAATATCAACCAATAGTCGTACTGCAAAATTTCATATTACAGAACAAAACATCATATAATGCATATAATCTAACATTACTGTACATTTTGTACCATTAACAAAGTTCATCATTGGGTTTAGCAATCTACAGCAAAATAAAGAACTGCATCAATATTGTATAGTAAAAGCAATCTCATAAAATTACAACTAATACTAACTAAATATGTATGAGTATATAATAAGTATATGAAATGGCAAATAAAAATGTAAACAGTATATATTTTAAAACAGTAAAACTGAATTAGGAATGTTCAGACTGTGTGTAAACCCAAAAACATTTTAAAACAAGGTTTTGTTATAAAACTGATTGGAGGTTTACTGACTGTGTAAAAGCAACCCTGGTAGATAAAATAAGTCTTCTTTAAAAGTATTTGGGTTGTCATTGCTGGAAATTCTAGTTGCTTGACTATCATTAACTTTAAATCTCAAATAAATCTTTAAATCTCAAAACTAAATAAAGTATTCTCAATGGCTTTAAAAAAGTATGCAAGATCAGTACCACTAAAGAAAAAGGAAGGCGTGCATTCAAAGACAATGGGAAGCAAAATTTGGTGCAAGCAACTATAAGTGGGTTGGCCAGTGCATGCATGAATTTGGTCACCCTCACTTAATTACTACCGAACATTGTTCAGTGCTGCAAACATGGCATGGGTGAACCTACCATAAGTCTATAGACATGGAGGGAAGTGTGGTACTGAGAACTAAAAGATAAAATGAGTCATTAAAACTGTAAAAAAACCTTTTCTGTGATCCAGAATACATGAAAAATTCCAGTATGTATAAAAAACTTTGGGAAATAGTAATATCTGAAAAACATGGCAAAAGTTATTGCAGTGTCAAATGAGCAAAATGCAGAGGATTTCTTGGCAAATCTCATTGTAGTGCAGCCACACAACTGAAAGCTTCCTGCTGCTGATAAATAGGCCATACAGGGGAAGTGGAAACTGTGGTTACTATAGCCGATTTCCAAATTGGGAAAAGTGCCAATGAGACAATTTAGAAGATTTTCCCTATCAACCTTTTCAATACTTATGACTATAAATTCATAATTCTATAAATATTAGAATATTTAAAAACTGAAAATAATGTTAACAATGATATACATGTGTTTGTGTATATTGAGCTATGAATATAGCTGTACCTACAATAGCACTAAAGCTATATTGCAGCCATGCTTGACACCTAATAGAACCGTTCTTTATACACCATCATTAACACTATTTCTGCTTTGCTAGGTCTAGTTTCAGGATTTAATATGCAAACAATGAATATAATGTTGCATTTAGTCCTTGCCCTTCCATTCATATTATATTCCACCTCTGCTGTCTGTAGAAAATTGAAGGATGGCGATTTATGGTAAAGGATCTTCACGCTCCATTTTAAAAAGGTCTTATTATGTATCTGTGATATATACTAGGAAATAAAAATGTGCGTGAAGAGATCCTGCTTCCCTCTCCCAGCTATTACATACATTTTTATTTGACTGTTGCTGGGGCTACCGACACTTGTGAGTGGCAGTGAGAAACAAACCACTGACAAGTGATGCAGTCACCTGAGCAAATGAAAATAAATTGTGTTTAATACTCCATGGAAAGATGGATTTGATATATTTTAAACATTTCAAGTGTCCTTTAATTTAGTGCTGACATGGCACAGACAGTCACTGACACATTTCTCAGTATGTATTTGTATAATTTGATGTGTAGGGAGTGTTATTTCACAAAGGTCAATGAATATTACACAATTGTTATTTCTCGTAATGAGATGCTGTAACATGAAATTCTGGAAGAAAAATATATTGTCAGTTTTAATATGGATGATTTGCATGTATGCAGGATGGTATTTTTTCTCTATAACCTAGATGTTCTGGTCATTTGGTTGCAGAGGTCAATGAATATCATTAGATACTTTGCTTGTGCAAGGTAATTCTTCCAATGGCTGAAATGAATTTGATGTGGTAGCGGAAAGGATTTAGGAAGAAAGGAGAAGCTGCCTTCTGAGGATTCACAGCTTAATAGATTTCACTTACATTTAACCAGCGGAAAAGCTTCTCACTGGTTTCTTCTATTTACTATTTTTAATAATTTTAACAATGTGTGTTATTTTTTGACAAATATTGTTAGTATGTAGAATTTGTCTTTATATAGTTATATTTGCTCATGACATGCATAAACTTTTCTTTCTGGCTGCATCTCAAAGAGACCATATTACTTTGCCCATTTAGGATAGCATTACTTCCTACTTGGACTAAAACACTCCAGCAAGGTATACTTATTGATCTGTGTTCCCCCAGCACTTCTCTGTATTGCTCCACTGGTCTGATGGCCTGGGTCGTCTGGGTATTAGGGAGCATGTGGATTCTGTTGCTTAGGGCTAAGCAGGCAATAGGCAAACCTAAACACTGTCATATTGCAGGGAAATAACATCGTCTATTCAAGTAAGCTGTGAAAACAGACCCTTTAAGAATGGACTACTGAAGTAGGGAGCGTGGATCAGTAAGAATACCTTGCTAGGGAGGGACTGCCACTCTGCCCTAAATAGGAAGGTAATAGTACCTTTTTGGGGTATCCACAGAAAATAGATGACAGTCACCAAATTCAGCTTGAGCTGGCAATGCTTTTATATAAATTGGGCAGACACTACCAGATAGTGTCTCCTAACATAGTCCTCTCAGTCCTCCTAACATACAAATGATGGGTGATACATACATGTATCGGTCCCTCTCCACTGAATAAAAGTGGAATGCTTGGCCAAGGCAAAGTTTTCTATTTATAAGGTAGACAAACATTTCCGATGCCTGGGATTAAATCAAAGGGGTTAATTGTGTTTTCCTATGCCACAATCTATTGGCTTTAGACGGGTTTGTCAATCCTCTTTATCAAATAGATCTGATTGACACAATGTACTCTAATATTCTCCCTGCTTAAAATGTAGATGATATGAGTGATAGTGAAGGCATAAAGTCAATCCCATGTGAAAAAAAATCAAATGTATATGTAATACAAGAATGGAAACATGGGGCATCAAACCCGTCATGAATTAAGGTTGAATTAAAAAGGACTTTAACGTAAACAATAAAAAAAAAAAAAAATGTGAAAAATGAATAACACACTTTTTTAATTTTTAAATTTGCCTTTGAAAACTAGCTTGCATAGTCAGCATGGACAACAAACTGGAAAGAAATTCCCTCTGCTGTATATATTCTGGTAGTTATATTACAAATTCATTTTAGTTTCCATTTTTATTAGTAGTAAATAAAAATTTTTAGTGCATTTTTTTTTCTTCTGTCCCTGGGCCATATAAATACAATAACAGTGCCCATTCCTGAATGATGATGATGATGGTGGTGATTAAGGAATCATACCCAACACCCTTCTTGATTATTTGATAAAAATACATAAAAAAAGTGATTACATGTAACAGATGTGGTGCATCACACTTTGTACATTTAAAGAGAAACATGGACAATAAATTAAGGAATGCGCATTAAGAATTATAAATAAATGGTATATTAGGTAAAAAAAAAAAATACTTTTAAGTGCTTCTGTTAACTGATTTAGAGACAGAATAGCAGAATAGTATCACTCCTGCAAGACATGCAACAATTCTTTTCATCCTTTTTTGACTCGTATCAGTTGTTGTATTTTTCCTAACAAGAGCATATTACAAATACTCTGCTCCAGTTTTGTAAACTATACCGATTTTTTCCAGTTCTAAAACAAGGTATGTTAAAGAACATGTCCCTGTATTTTCACAACCAGTGTATCATAAGACAGAACATATTACATACATTTTCAATAAAATAAAAGTGGACAAGTTGTCCACAGCAACAGATTTATGTCAACATGGGGAAGAGATTGGGCATCTACAACCTGCTGGATTGCCACACCTTTACGAATCATTTCTGTAGTGTTTATATATCAGTACAGAACCCATGAGATTGCCTAGTTTCTTTCACCATGAATTATATATATATATATATATATATATATAAATACATCTGATCATAACTCATAACTCACAAGCAGCACACAAACACAATTCTACTTTACATTTTATACGTTAGACTGTTTTTTACGCCCTATATTTTAGACCTTTTAACGAGAGCAGAGTGTAGGGATTGAAGCCCTGCTAAGACCTCTATGTAGATGGTGGAGAGTCCATGGTTGAAAGAATGCGCACTATTTCAGCTCTCTGAGTTGGGGAAATGTGTTGTGTCATGTGAACAATAGAATCCATAGCAACTTCTGGGTTTTCTTGTACCAAGCTGCAATAAGAAGAGAGTAACATCATTTTATCAGGAGTTCATCATATAGGTGTAAAGTTACTGCACAAACAGTAATCATAGTATAAGAAAATAAATTACAGAAGTATTACATTTATAACCAGAACTTCATAGTCTACATATTGAAAAAATATATATTTTTAAGCTTTTCCCTATACAAGACCATTCCATCAGTAATGCAAGGTGAGAACCCTATCTCATATGAAAGGTGCAAAGTTGTAAAGTTGTATGCAGGATAATGTTCTTACCTTAGCATGGGGCCTGCCATTTCCACTTCTTCTCCAATCGATTACTGCAGGCAGTGATTTTAGAAGTAGTGGCAGTGTAGTGGACAGTGATACGGGGTTTGATGGGATTTGTGTAAATTAATTAAGAAATATAAAGTTAATTTAAATATTGGTTCTGAGCTGCTACTTTTAATACCTCCTTTGAAAAAAAAAAAAAAAAAAAAAAAAAGAATATTTATGTTTATGGGCACCTAATAACCAAAGCACCTGAGAATGCTGAGGGCTAACAAAACATTTCTGATGTTGTTTTCCTGTAACCCTGTATGAAATTGCATTTATACAGAAAACAAAAAGAAATGCCATACCCTGCTCAAGTAACTGGCTCACTTTTGCCTCTTGCCTGGATTGTAGTATTTTTTATGTGGATTTCAAATCTGTATTCAGTTTTTTTCTAGCACGCCTAGTTTTTGTGATGCAGGTGATTATATATTGTGTGAAATTCTTTATGAATAGCCTTAACATATTACAACATTTACCAACAGTTTTCTTTTTTTAAGGTTGGAGACCGCACTAACTGCGATTGTTTTAATTTGTCATCATGCCTAGAAATTGTCTTATTGATCCAGTTTCTGTTACGTGTGTGGTTCGTTCACGACAAAAGCACGTCGCCAAATTACCACAGTGCTTAAAAAGATATACAAATATTATTTCGGCTGTCCACTTGGTGACCAGGATAAGTCTCCACATGTCATCCGTACCAGTTGTTCCACTGGACTGCATGACTGGCTAAATCAGTGTAACGCCTGACAACGTTTTTCACTAGTAATGGCTCACTGTTGTTACTGTCATGATGTAAATGCACTCTTCAACAGTTTGTCACAAGAGCATGTTCTTCTGAATGGCATATTTTCATTGATTCCTCTAAAAGAAGTTCGAAAGCAGACTGCATAGGTAATTCCAAACCAAGTTTACCGATTGCCCATTCCGTTAACCTAAAGGAGTCCTATGACAATATGAAGTTACTATTTGAAGCAATCCAGTATAAAAACACACCAGTGGCACATCTGTGGGGATCTGAAGGTCATTGGCTTGCTGATGGGAATTCAAGGAGGATTCACAAAATATTGCTGTTTTCTATGCCGGTGGGACAGCCGATCTACAGGAGACCATTAGGTCAAGCGTGACTGGCTACCAAGAGATACCTGTGAGCCCGGAACAAGCAGTGTCAAGTTTCTGCCTCTGGTTGATCCGCATAAAATATTTCTGCCACCTTTCCATATCAAGTTAGGCTTGAAGAACCTTGTAAAGGCCATGGGTAAATCAAACTCCATGGGTTTTCAGTGTCTTGTTGAGAAGTTTCCCAACATAAGCACTGCAAAAATGAAGGAAGGGATATTCATAGGGCCACAGATCAAGTCTATTTTGCAGGATGATGTTTTCAAACAATAACTCTCAGCAGCTGAGTTAGAAGCTTGGGATGCATTCAAGTGGCTGTGTGAAAATTTTCTGGGCAACCATAGGTCTCCTGCATACAAGGAAGGAGTTCAGAATCCGCTTGATTCATACCAGAAATTGGTTTGTCGGATGTCATTAAAACATTTTTTTGCACTCACATCCAGAATTCTTCCCGGAAAATCATGGTATGGTGAGTGACGAACAAGGAGAATGTTTTCACCAGGACATTCAGTTAATGGAGCACCGCTACTAAGGTTTCTGGAATGAAAGTATGATGGCTGACTACTGCTGGATGCTGTACCGCGACAATTCAGACAAGGAGTACACAAGAAAATCATACTCTAACATTACTGAAGAAACAATGGCACCTGACTGACACTGTTCAGTAGATCTATACCACAGTGTGCCTTATTTTACTTCACACTGAGGAAGTATTAACATTCAGCTCAATGGTGCTTATGTTTTAGTCCAAAATACATGCACGTACAATGTTAACTATACTAGTACTCATAACTCAAGAACTGTAGGTGTTAGTGAAAAACTCAAAAAAAAAGAATCTGAAATCTGCTCGTAAAACTGATTTAAAAAAGTTTGCTGTGGTTTCTGATGATTATCAAAACTTATTTTTGGTTGACCTGTGTAATTATGGCAGGCAGAGACTACTTAGCACTCAGTGACTGCAAAACATGGGCACCTTTCAACAAAACATCAGACGGTAACACTCCACCAAAAAATAATGAGCTATAACTCTTGCAATGTATATATATGACCTGGAAAATATTTTTCCTCTAAGAAATGTGGATTAAATTTAGGATTTAGCTTCAAAGACAATGACATATTTTACAGCCACAGTGGCCACAGATGCTGCTTTCACCAAATGTCATCCACACCCTAAACCATGCCATCAATCTTTAAACTGAGTATTCAAATGATACAATATACATATAAAGGAAAACAACTGTAATAAAGACATGGTACTTACATGTTTTTTCTTTTGTTACAATTCAAAAGAAAAAAATGACAACTGATTCTGCAGGACTATAGTGCTGTCACCTTCACTATTTCAGTGCATATTACAATAGTATAATTAATGCTGTACATTTCTAATGAATACATTTCATTAATATTACCTGCGTATTTGTTTGAGGATATAGTCTCTAGAAATGTACTTGATGTTTTCATCAACCACTGAGCGGGTCCCCTCCTCCTCCATCAGCTGCTTCTCCAGCCATTCAACAACATCCTTATTATTATCCCACAAGTATGCCTGGAAGTAAAGAAAAGTATATGTTCTTTTCAGTTGGAAGACATTTAATGTATTAAGTCTTTATTTCTGATATCACAATCATGCTAGTAAACATAAGGTCATGTTTACCTGGAAGTTTTATCATTTTGTTTACTTTGCTCAGCATTTTTTTGGTAAAATCAGCAATGGATTCCAGTGACACATTGTCATAAGCATAATATTATAAAAAAACAACTTGAATTTATTTATATATTTCAGTGATGCCATTAGGTCCTCAGAAGTGTCCTGATACAGTATTCTCAAGCATTATCTTCATCCCAATTTTTTTTCTCCTTTCCCAAATCAATTTTCCTAAAACTCTGAACTTTATAGCCATTTATTGCTGGGGGAACTCTGCATCATAATAACCTATTTATTACAGGGAAAAGCACAGATCCTGAGGTGGTGCATGGGTAAAAAGGTTATTCACTGGGTAGTGAGAAGAGAAAATATTTTTATTTAAATATTTCAGTAATATTGAAATTTAAAAAAATTGTTAACACCCTTAAGGCTTAGTCTACACGGACTGTTTCCCCAGCGTTTAACCTGAGGCTTTTAAAGCCCATGTTTGAAATCCCCGTGCATTCCAATGGGCTAATCTACACCAGGACATCTCCTTCAGGCACATTTATGAGCTTTATCTTAAACGTTGCTTGCAACATTTAAAAAATTAAAACGCAGGGTAAACGTGGGAAAAACCCCCTTTTAAACTCAATGGAGGCTTTTTACAAGCGTTTTTAAGCTTTTTATGAAAGCTTCAATTCAAAACAATGGGGGCTTTTATAAGCATTTTTAGCAGGACTCTGGAATCTGGAAGCCCCCTTTAATAAGGAGACTCCCAGATCTCCACCACCCCACCCTGGGGAATAAGTACAGGGGTACATAAAACCCTGAAAGGGTTCAAATATGTGTAAAAAATAGAGGAGGCTTTAATGTAAAAGTATTTTGTTAAATGTGTGTGTGTGTGTGTGTGTAACTAAAATTTTTTTTACACAGGTTATCCCAATGACAGGATGATTCCCACCACTGTAATCATGACATGAGCACAGGCTCCTCCTGACAGTGAGCGATCCCCGGGCGTTAGGGGTTAAATGAGGACAAGGCTCTCATTCACCTCTAGTGCTTTGTGATTGGCTGAGATTTTCCGTTTCCCAGACATTCAGCACTAGACTTGAATGGGGAGACTTGTCCCTATTCATCTCTAGTGCTCTGTGATTGGCTGAGACATAGGAAACCCTGATGACAGCTCTAGCATTTCCCTTTCCTCAGCCAATCAGGGAGGAGCTGTAGTATGTGTTACAGATACAGAACACATGTCACAGCTCCTCTAGGGCTGCGGGAGCAATCAGGGGGGCAGAGCTGTCAGCATAGCAGAGCTCCGCTAATTGCTTCGCTCCCTGAATGGCTGAGGAAGGGGAAATCCTGATGATGCTTGAGATGTCATCAGGGTTTCCTATTTCTCAGCCAATAACAGAGCACTAGAGATGAATAGGGACAAGTCTCCCCATTGCCCGGGGATCCCTCACTATCAGGAGCCCCACGGCTGTGCTCATGTCATGATTGCAGCCGTGGGAGTCATCCCTTCATTGAGATAACCTGTATAAAAAAAAAAGTTTAGTTACACAAACACACACATTTATTAAAATAAACATTAAAGCCTTGTCCAATTTTTTTTTTTACACATTTTAACCCTTTCAGGGAATAAGTAAGGGGTTTTATGTACCCCTGTACTCATTCCCTGAAAGGATTAAAAGTAAAACTTTTATAAACGCTTTTGTATAATTGTGGCAATTCACGGTAAAACGCGTCATAGGTGTTAATAAATTTTTTAGCGTTTTAAAGTCAAAAACTTTAAAACGCTTGTAAAAGTGCATAAAACGTATATAAACGTGGTAGGAACATTTGCGTTTTTAAAACCATCCATGTAGACCCAGCTTTAAAGGCCTATTAAAGCAAAAAAATAAATGCATGAAATAGAAAATATAAAATAAAAAAAAATAAAGCTGTAACATGAGAATTTACAATAATAGTGCAATGCTCATTTTTTTATTTATTATTAACAACTCACAAGTGCATAACTAGAAAAAAGTCCAAGATTAAATACAATTCTCCATCTAACAGCAAATGATTCTTAAATCCATTCCAGGTTTGCTGGACCACCCAGGTTCACCCATAATTGTCTATCTTCTCCAGTCAAGCCCTGGGCAAATATGAAGTAGGGCCCCCAAATGCACAGGATTGCTACTACCTGTAAAACGTGGGGGCCCTGTGCAACTGCTTAGTTTGCCCCTCCTGAAAAACAGCCCTGGAGGCAATAGGAGACAGCCTTGTATGACTGTTTTATGAGTGGCAAAATGTTTTTGTATGATTGCTGCAGCAGCGATGATCAAACATTGGGTTGTCTACATTTAGCTGCTTGGTACCTACAAAGGAATGCTCATGCAACTGAAATATTGTGCCTAGGGTAAAAAGGCCCGACACACCTAAACCATCCATTCAAATCTGTGTGCTAAGTGAAAGGTTGCTGCATTTTGGAAAATGGATTAAACTTGTTAATAAATCAAAAAGGCAACCAATCCAATTTAGTCTTTCAAGAGTTTGGTAAAGAACAATTTCATACTGATTTGACAATCATTCATACTCTAACTGACACAGTGTTAGAATCATTCATTCATACTCATTTGACAATTGCTTTATTAAAAAAAAGGAGTGAGAATAAAAATATAGCAAAAGATGACAGAGCTGTGTTTGCAAGAGACTAAAGCATACCTCCTTTATGATATAAACAATTAAAATAAATGGGGTTTTGGATTCATTATAGAACAATGCCCCAAATTCACCTTCCAGTTTCAGGCTAATGAAAGAGACGTGACCCTCAGGGATGTCATCAAACTGGTTGCAGTCTTGTGGATTTGTGTACATCTTAAAACAAACAAAAATCCTTTGGAAGCTGATACAACACTCATATACCATATGATATTTGGATGTTACCTCCCTTCCGCTTTAAGCACATTGTACTAAAAAGGTTATGGTTATCAGCCTGAACAAAATAACATTTGTGTGAAGACAATGTCAAAATGCAAGTTCCCTTTTTGCATCTTCAGGCATTACACTGCTAAATTGGTGGAACTGTAAGCACAAAGAACTGCTGTCACCATGAATGATATAAAAGTGATCCTCCTAACTGGGACAAGAATTAAATTAAACCTTCAAATAAATAAATAAAGAAAAAAGGATCAAACAATACCAATAACGAATGAATATTATTTAGTTGTATATAGTTACCAGACATAGACCACAGTGGGGTTTTAATCTCCCACTTTCTAAAGTTCGAAGCTACCAAGTACTGCCATACATCAATTTCTGCACCCAAGGAGCCTGCAAAGTACCTTATAACAAGGAGCTTGCAGCACCAAAACTAAGATGAATGACAACATGTGCATTCTGAAATCTTGACCTAAACTAGTTCTCAACACCTAACACTACAACTTCTTATTCCTCTCCAAAACAGGTATGTGAATGAGGGTTTATGGTTTTTATTCTGATTTCCCTGATCTGCATACCTCTTTCCAGTCAATGCAGTAAAGCCAGAGGTAGCATAACATCTCGCTAACTAGTAATCTAGTCCCATTTTTTCTCTTTGAAATGGCCAACTTTACATATGATTTGTGATTATCTTGGATATATGACGAAGAATATTTGTAATCTATGTAATATTCTGTAGTTGCCAAAGTGTAGGGCAAGTCTATTTGCCTTGATACATATCAGGAAATAATACAGCTGTTGGAAATCAATCTGCAGAGTTATTTTAATGTGACTGCACGTCTTACCTAGATAAAAAAAAGCACTTCGCTAATTTAGATCTAGATGCAAGGCATTTTAGGTACTCCATTCTGGGTTTCCAACTTTCCATCTTGACGGATGGATGACCACATTATCATTTAAGAGTGTTTAAAACCTAATAGCTGCTCTCACTCCTCATTTTCTTTACAAATCATTTAGAAATCAGTTTGTTTTGCCTACAACAAAGCCAAGTTACTACCATTAGTGCTCATTCATATTTATGCAATTTTGCTTGGGTAATTAAACACAGGGTTCGTGTGTTAAAGGCAACAATGGCTAAAACAAAATCTGAGCAACACGGAGTTGAACATCTAGTATCATTGTGGGCCTTTCTTGGTAAATTTAAGCACCGCAGGAGACCATGGACCATGCAAACTAAAACCCCTATTCTATTTGTTAATTATACTACATTAGCTCATATGTCCCAATGCTACCCCACTAAGCTGTAAAGCAGTGTGTTCTTGTAGGATTATGGAAATCATTGCTGTGTTTATGAGAAGGGACGTTTTTGTAGCTTGACTTTTCCTAAAATGTAACAGAAATTCTTCTTCCCCTTAAGCATGGAAGCATCCTCTTTTGAGACTGCCACCACGATAGATCCTTGACAACATTCGGGTTTGTCTGTAACAAGACAAGGTACATGTAGATATATTTTTGTGAAGACTTAGGTCTCCGGCATATCTATATTATCCATAATAAATCACTGTGCAGGTTAAAATCAACACGTCCTCTTAGACAGCAATTTCAGAATAAACAAGAGCTCGCTGTGGAGCAAACTTGTAGGATGGCAGTTTTTATTATACCCTATGGGCCTGTTTAAACCACTGAAAGTAATCCCTACACTCTATGGCATATTTTATTAGAGAAGTGTAAATCACAGGTAGTTAAAGTTAAAAGACATAAGGACAAAATATGAATCATTTCTGAATAGGAAGCAAAAAACACTCTTTTAGGTTACCTAAATGTGTACCTCTACTCACATGTTCACATATAGCTGTATTACCAGCTTTGCTAGGGATAGATAAATTAAGAGATTAAGAGAGGAGCTAAAACAGTTTGCCTTACCAAGTGAGGTTGTTGCACTATAAATCATTCAGCGCTGACCATGCGCGCTTATTCTTGAGAATAGGCACATAAAAAAGTTTGACCTCCAGACATAGGGACAATGGGGAAATCCATTAAAGGTCAATATAGAACTTTCAAACTCTCTTTGGTTCCCCAATTATGTAACAATACAGTTAATTTGGCCTAAAACATTTTAAAAACGTTACTGTAGTACAATTACCTGTGGTGTCTGCAATTGCATGCGTTAGCCTTCAAAAATATCCTTGTGTCACCTTTAATTTCAGGCACCTGGCTGTCTATGGGGTTTCCAAGTTAGGATATTGAACTTACACAGAGCTGAGCACTGTCAAATAGAAGCCACATGCTTCCTTGTAGCTGAATGCACAGGCTGTTTTAGTTTGTTCCTAGCAGGCAAAATGAGTAGTGGTGAGTGACTGCAAGGTGGACCACCACTGGACTGAGCCTATTGCATTCCCTCTGCATGAACACAACTAGTGCTTAATGACAGCTGAATAATTAATGTTAGATAGTAGGTGTTTAGTTAAACTACAAAAAAAGTAAGTAAAAAGCATTATTAATGTTCAATGACCCTACAAACCTATACATAATAAAATATTAAAATTCAAGTTTGGTAAAAGACTTAGAAAGAGACTTGTATTCACTTCTTCACACTGCTAACTTCCTATGAAATTTTGAACAGTGAATAAAAAACAAATCCCTATCTCTTATAGCGTTTATTCATTTTATTAATACCAAAGGAATCCACTGTTTATAACAGCTAGCAAATCCACCCCGGCTAAAAAAATATTTGCGTGAAGATTTGCATGTGATGCTTTACCATTCAAATAATACAATTCCATAGTGAGCCGCTATGATTAACTACATCATAAAGCTATTGTAATGCAGAAAAGTGCAGCCTGGGGAGCTTTGCATACATTATCCTATGTGATATAAAAAAACAGGACACAGTTCGCTGTTAAAGATTCAAACATGCTTTGCTCAACAGAGAATCTGAGCAAAAATGTTATATCTTCCAGATACATTATGCAACTTCTCTGCATTTATTCTGTAAACCAGGCAAGGATATTTGTGTGGTAGCATTCTAGATAAAACAACTACATTACTCTAACCTGCACAATTCATAATATGAAAACTCCGGCCAAAGTTATATTCTACCAACAAACATTATGTAAAACTGTGATTATCCTCTGAACATTAAGAATATTTAAATATTATGAATAAGCAGTAAAAACACCCATTAAAGCAAGCCTTTACTGACCTCTGTAGTTACAGCCACCGTGAATCAATTCATACACAATGTATTTTAAAAAGTCCTTACACTTAGGTCATAACACTTTTCTGTCTGTCATGCAATTGTTCTGTGTTTACATTGGAAGGCTAAATGTAAAAGATAGAAGATTAGAAGGCTGGTGGGTTGCCACTTGCTGCCAGGGTAAGACGAATGACCCATAAGTTATGTTCAGGCTGACAGTAAGGTTGCAGTGCAGTTACCACTTCCTCGCGCCAGTAAACCTCTGCCTCAGGGGAGACACTACATGTAGTGCCTAGCTACACCAGTCCCCTAGAGAATGAATGGAGGGCAGTGAACAGTTCAGAACCAAACTTTAAGAACCAGCACTGCAGTGTGAGTGGCTGAGCAGGTGGTAAGACCACAGCCACTGGGACCTGTGCAGGGTAGCTTACTTTTGCCACAGGTCTAAACCTGTTCATGGAGAACTGAAAAGGTTCAGCAGTAAAAAGTAGGCAAATGTAGGCAAACCCAGGATAACTCACTTTCAACTATCAACATGCCTCAGTTTGTTGCAAGCAGAACCAAGAGCATAATTATCATGAAAAGAGGAGGGACCTGCGCCCCCAAATTAACTCAAAAATGTACTGGACTCAAATGGACTCCAAACCAACAAAAGGATTAGACTTTTGAATCTAGAACCAAGATGGGACATCTCTCTAGGTTATGAGGATCTCAGGTACCAACCAAACACTATACAAATGCTCAGATCTGACAAATTTTTTAAGAATAAAAAGTACATACATGACCTACTAATAGAACTACTAGATTCTTAGACCAGTTACAAGTTCAATAACCAACATGCAGGGACCTACAAAGGTAAGAAGGGACACAACACCTACATCAACACAAAAGCAAAGCAGAATCAATATATAGGTGCAATACTCCGATAGCTTTGCAGTGTGCCATGAGTATTTGAATCAATACTTATTGAACAACATTAAATGCTTAAAAAATCTGTTTACATATCTGTATTTGAATGTTGTATTAGCTTATTTGACTGGACTTAGTTAATAAAATGTGATACTTTAGCATCTAATAACAAATCTCTCACTGATCTGACAAGAGTAAACAGAACTCCTGCCCTATCTCTCTTCTCCTATATGTTTCCAAACTCCATGAACGCATGGTCTATAAAAGACTCATCAACTACCTGAACACCAACTCTCTCCTCAACCCTCTCCAATCTGGCTTTCGAGTGGTCCATTTCACCGAAACAGCCCTTATTAAAGTGGCCAATTACCTCATCAGAGCTAAGTCTCAAGGCAAATTTTCCTTCATCTTTCTCCTAGATCTTTACTCTGCTTTTGGCACTGTTGATCATGCCCTTCTAACCCAAATCATGAATATCAGTGACACTTTTCTCTCTTGCTTTGCTTCCCATCTGTCTGACCACTCCTTTCAAGTTTCTTTCAATGGTAATTCCTCCTTTCCCACTCTCCTCCCTGTTGGTGTTCCCATGGGTCAGTCCTTGGACTTGTTCTCTTTTTTCTGTACACCTCCTCACTTGGTACCATCTGTATGCTGACAACACTCAAATCTATCTGTCCACCCGACTTGTTTACTCAGTCCTGAATGGGGTTTCATGCTGTCTGTCGGCCATCTCATTATGGATGTCTGACAGATTTCTGAAACTCAACCTGGATAAAACAGAACTCATCACCTCCCCCCATTTTCAAATCTCCCCGACATAACAGGCAAAAGCACTGTAATTCGTCCCTCTTCTCGGGTCCGTTGTCTTGGTGTCACTATCAATTCTGCCTGCTCCTTAACCTCTAGCAATAATCTGCCAGTCTTACCACTGTTTTTTTCTGTAGAGACACATGAAATGTTTGGTTTCATTCAGTCAATTCCAGATTTAGAATTATGATAAATGTATGTAAATAAAGCAAAGCCGCTTCCACTTTTAGCTTCCATTGTGGATTGGAGGTACAAGCAAGGACCCATAAAAAATAAAATAGTTTACACAATTACAATAAGTTTTGTTACCTTGCAACTACTTCCAAAATATGTACTGCAAGGATGTTACCATATCCTATTAAATGTTACCTGTAATCCTGCTATTTTCTATACCTTATCACATTACATAAATGTACTAATAGCTAACTATTCTACAGATCATAACTGATTAAATACAGGTTTGATTTGACGCAAAAATAAAACGTGCATACATGTAAAGTATTAAACTGTCACTGTTGATCTCACCTTCTGGTAACAACTTATTTGTCAATGGCCTTTAGTACTTTCTGACCATATCAAAAAAAATATGCAGATTATTGGTTCTGCCACTACTCTGACTTTCCTAACCTGTATGCTTGGTTTAGCTCAGTATCTCTCTTAAGTACTGTAGCCTGATTCATCCAGGCAACCAGTACTTTTAGATAAATGTGAAAAATGTCAACATTACCATGTCTCTTGCTAAAAGTTTTAAAAAATAGTTTTAGTGCATTCAACTCTTCAGAGGGGTTGCAGATTTGCAAGGAAGGCGCCTCAATTTAAAAAGCATATGGGGTTTTAAAATTTGGCAAATTCATTTGTGTTGAAACTTATAATCACATAGGACAATTGCATCAGGTATACACAAACACAAGTGAGTACGCCCTTTCATCAAGTGTTAGGACATGTCCTATTAAACACTCATAGGATATATGGCCATGCAGCAAAATCTATATTTCAAACAAAATGTACAAAAAAAAAAAAATAAACCTCTCTATCAAGCGCGAGAGAAGATAGAAGAGAGAGATATAGAGAGAGATATGGAGAGAGAAAGAGAGATAGAGAGAGAGAGAGAAAGAGGGAGAGAGAAAGAAAGAGAAAAGGAGCGAGGAGAGAGAGAGAGAGAAAAAAAGGACCGAGGAGAGAGAGAGAGAAAAAAAAAGGAGCGAGGAGAGGGAGAGAGAAAAAAAGGAGCGAGGAGAGAGAGAGAGCGAGGAGAGAGAGGGAGAAAAGGAGCAAGGAGAGAGAGAGAAAAGGAGCAAGGAGAGAGAAAGAAAAGGAGCAAGGAGAGAGAGAGAAAAGGAGCAAGGAGAGGGAAAGAAAAGGAGCGAGGAGAGAGAGAGAGAAAAGGAGCGAGGAGAGAGAGAGACAGAGAAGGAGAGAGAGAGAGAGAGAGAATATGCAAAATTAATAACTTATACTTTAGTAAACTGACTCCAATACATTTTCAAGATTTATGAACACCAAAAGTTAGTTTAGTGCCTCTCCACATCAAAATGTTCACGTACCCATAGAATATCATTTCACTTTAATAATGACATTTATTTATACATACAAACGCACAATATACACCCAAACACAGTTAGCCATCAAACATTGAGGCACACAAACATACAAAGATATTAACACATAAAGCTTTTGTGTTGCCTGAAGTTCTTTGAAATATTCATTAAAAGTAAATTAAACAATTTAAATAATAATAAAGAGGCCAAGGTCAGTTTTGATGCAAATTAACACTTTAGTTAAAATGTGCCAAAGGGTGCATTTACCAAGGCCCAGGCTTTAATCGCTGATGAAAGATTTTTTTTGCAAAGAAACAGCATGTTATTGAAAATTTTGATTTATTGTAAGTTATTCATGTAAAGTAAAAAATATGCATTATCAGTGAATGTAATAAAAATAGATAAATGGGCAAATACTACATTACCAAAAAACAGGCAAATCTTGTATTCTTTTCTATATGGTAAGAGAGCATGCAATGATGCAAAAATATCACATAGTAAAATATATCTTATGTTAAAGCAGTAAGAACAAGCAGATTGTAAAAAAAAAAAAAACAAAACAAAAAAAAACCAAAGAAGAAATATTTGGAAATACTTTCTTGCTGTAAAAATCCTGCACAAAACAAGATTTAAATAGGAATCCCGAAGCTTTTAGTTTGGGTGAATATTTAATACTGTTATTAATCATTTTTAATCCGTTTGCTTTTAATTAAGAAACAGCATGATGCTTTCCTATCAACATATGCCAGGGAGCAGATTAATTGTAGCTTAAGATAACTTGCCTTGATTGGTGTAATGTATTAGCTTACAAGGCACAAGCTCCTAAACACATGCAAGCATCGCCTATAAATGCTCATGTATTCCCTCTCAGCCATGTCTGCCTCCCCTCCTTCAAGCCACATCTATGATTGATAGATGCAAAAGCCTAGCAGCCAGTTTAAGATTGACCATTGTGAGCAGTTTTCAGTTAAGAGGAAGATATTTTACATTTAAGGAACAAGGAGTATGGACAGGAATAAAGGTTATATACATACATTATTGAATCACATAAGGTCAATTAAATAAATACTAAATTGCAGATTCTCAACGTAAAGGTGCCACCACATGCTCCATTTATCGTGGTACATTATAATACTTCAATTCAAGATATATATAGCACATATAGAACATAAACCAATCTCAATGCTATTAGTTATTTTTTTAAATTGAAAATTCACATTTGTTAGATTGAGGTATAGGCATATGGCCAAAGGTTTAAAGGCCAGGAAGATAAAAAGGGTAATTCTACTTGGTACATCTCTCGTAGTATGAAAACTTCATGTTTCCTATTTTGCACAAACGTATAATGACAGCTTCTAAAGTATTGCAAAGTGTTGATTTCTCATGGATGATAATGATGTATCATAAAAAATAAAAAAAACAAATGGTGCTCTATTAAGTAGACCAGGTACTTTGGAACTTTGGTCACTCTAGCTGCACCATAAGGCTAAGGTAGCCAGTTTCCAACATAAAATTTGGTTAGATAAACTGATAATATTGCCTTAGTAGCACATGCACACCTAGTAAACGCAACAATGATTCGCAACCATTCAGTTTTTGTTTGTATATTACTTTGTTTTATTTTTGGCTGCAAATCCACAATGGTCGTATCATATCATTGCAGGTACACAAATACTACTCAGTGACTGCTATAACTGATAAGAGGAATTGTATATAGGGCAATGAAAGAAATATTTTAGTTAATATGCAACTTAAAGAGTATTTCTACCATCAGTAAGCAACTTCATTTTTTACCCCAAAAACATACTGTTAGGTAAACTACCTTTGACCTATGTACGTGGAATGAAGATAGAGTCCCTGAATTTTCTTTAAAGAGCAAGAAATTAAGTACTGCCGAATTTATCAGTCCATTAAAAAAAACTAAAAAACACTAATATTCCTACAAAGGCAAGGTCAGCTGGTAATTCCCTAATTAGGAAAGAAAGTAATTTTAGAGATAAAGATAGTATTACCTTGACTGTTCCCTCCACTTCCACAAACCATCGTCTAAGCATAGCCTGAATTTGTCCATCAGTTAGTTCAGGATTTGCAGCATGGATTTTCTTTTTGGCTACATCTTCTAAAAGGAGCCTTCTGAGCCTCCAGTAGAAAAACGACCTGGATGTCTTCCACTCTAGAACATCCTGCATTTAGTAAATTATAAAATATTATCAGTAATTCATTATTGAAGACTAGTGAAGTGTGATTGCTGTACAGTCCAAACATTGAGATGCTTACAGTTATAACCCCCTTTTCCTGCATTCTGCCCGGAGTATCATGCAGGTCTG
Source organism: Pyxicephalus adspersus (assembly GCF_032062135.1). Classification (NCBI taxonomy): domain Eukaryota; kingdom Metazoa; phylum Chordata; class Amphibia; order Anura; family Pyxicephalidae; genus Pyxicephalus; species Pyxicephalus adspersus. Next base: position 104,867,850 of record NC_092858.1, read on the forward strand.
CAAACTGCACAGCAACTTGATGGTAAATGGGGATCAGAAATTCTTCTCTCTCTTTTAGTTTGTTTTCCAACTCCTTGCAATCAGAAGGACTCAGTTCTGGAGTTCCTAAAATGTAGCAAAATACATGTAAATCACAGCATGAATATATCACAGAAGAGGTGACGGTAGACAGTTTATTTTCTGGGTAAACATATATGATAACTACCACTAGCCTATCGGTGGTCCACATGTACAATAGTGATGTGATTTAAGTATACAAACTAGAGTCAGGTAATCATAATTTTATCTACCTAAAGGACACTATGCCAATAACACAAGAATTACTTTATAATGTGTAAAGGTTACACTTAATGTCAGGCATTGATTATTTTCAAATGTAAATTTTGATAATGATCTCAAATTATTATTAAACAAGATTTATATAGTGTTAACATATTACACAACGCTCTACATTAAATAGGTGTTGCAAATGACAGACAAACACAGACAGTGACACAGGAAGAGAGGACCCTGGCCCGAAGAGCATAAAATCTAGGAGGTGGGGGAAGTCTCAAATTAACTTCCATATTGAAAGAACTAGTCTGGCTACTGAAGGCACTCAGTTAGTGTTTTGGTTAAAAAGCCTTAAAAGAATGCCCACGTCATTGATGATGTCACACAAGACAAGACTGGAGTTAAACAAAGTGCTGAGTGTGAACACCCATGCTACTAGTGATCATAAAGTTCATTGTAGTTCAATATTTGCTAGCATTAACAACTATTAGTTTATCTAATGATGTATGCAGAACACAACAGCAAAACTTTTAAAAAATATGTCTAACAAATACTTTGTCATTGTCCAGTTTACAACAGCTAAATGCAATAAATGTTATTCTTAAATTATAAAACAATTCTGTCAAGAAATAATTCTTTACTGTAGAATACTAAATGAATCAAGGTGTACTACAACATAACAAACACAATATACCCCCTTATATGTATTGCTGTAACATTTCTGGCAATTGTATTACTTTTGCATTTTACAACAATGTATTTTTGTATTGATCTTTAATAACAAAACTTATTGTAAGCCAAAATTGCTATTTTATTACAAATATAATCTTTTGGTCTTTTTGCATGCTTACCCTGCCATAAAAATAACACCTACCAGATAAATATTGAATATAAGAGATATAAACCCTCTCACAATGACTTTCATAAAGATAATCTGCTAGGGTAATAGAGTCTGAGGGGTTAAAGGAGGCAGTGAACCCCTGGCTAATGACAGAAATTCAGCAGGCAGCTTATGATAAATGGAGCTCTCCCCATTTCTGCTGAAGTCAGCATGAACCACGACCCCACGGCTTGTTTGTGGCAAATGGAGTGCGTGAAATATCAAAGGGCAGCGATCCAGAAGAAGACCAACTTTGACAAATTTTAAATTGGCCAGAAAGAAAAATCTGAAAAAAAAGCATTACCCTGTATTCTACAATTCTACCGTCATTCAACTGTACTGAATAAGTAGCCGAACAATGTAGGAAAACAGATGAATTGGTAAGGATTTCTGATCACCTATAGAAGAGGTCCATCTCTGGCATATGACTGTGTGTTATCCTATCTTTTCTCCTATCATACAAATACAGGTGCCTTCATTCTAATTGTCTCATATGTCTTAACAACTCTAAACTTTGAGATATTATTAAATAAGACGAGTAAACAACTGCATAAAAATTTTCAGAAAAATATTTTTTATAAATCCAAAATGAATAGAAGCAAAGGATATGTTTTAAAATACAACAAAATGAAAAATATGAGGGCATCTGATATACAAAACTAAAATGAAAAAAAAAAAAAAATTACCTAAAAGAAAAGCTACAAGAAGTATACAATGATATGTTAGGAATATCTCAAAACGTGCAAAAAATATCTTCTACAACATTTTAAAAATGTCACTAAATTTAAAGAATTTGCTTTTATTTATCACAAAATATTATTTTGTGTCAGATTTAAGGTTGCAGGCAAGGAGGCAGACCTATTTTATGTTGGAAGGGGTAGTTCTCTTAGTCCTTTGTAACTAGGGCAGTTCCTGACCGAGACCTCTCAATCTCATGGCGTGGGGAGAGTTCCTTTTACCTCTTGTTAACGAGCTCATTCTGCCCTTACTTTTTCTGCTTTTATACTTCCTTTGGTTAGCCAAATAATGTATGTAAATAATCCATCTGAATAATAATACATTTGAGCTGCCATTCATCAAACAAGCTTAGTGAAATATATACTGTACTTTCACTAAATGATCCCTATAATATATCACAAACAATTATTATTGGGTAATCAAGTGTGCATAACACTCTTTTGATCAGCTTGGTTTTCAAGTAGATAGTCTCTCCGCACAAAGCTATGGCAAGAGTCAGACCTGCACTGGACAGCTTTGGAAACTGGTAAGAAGTGACAGGCCTAGCAGTAGGCCTCAGCAAATGACAGAATGGAGGTTAATACACATGGCTACTTGGGAATAGGATAATAGGCACAACTGTTTTGTGAAGTGAACGTTTAATTTCCCTAGGAATGCAGACATAGTAGTACCTTCCTAACTATGTCCTTAACATGTGTTAACATCAGTAAGGGAGTTTTAATTATGTAATTTTAAAATGTCCTACCTAATCTCTCTGCCAAGTGAATGTAAACTGGATCAACTCTCCGCATTGTCTTTACCAAATCCTTTCTTCTAAATTTTATTTCAACTGTTCCTTCAGGTTCTAGGACACCACCTCTGCAAAGACATAAAAGGACATATGAACATTTGACAAATATTTGTTTCAATAAGCATGTTTTCACAGTTCTCTGCATTTTTTTTTCATGGTAACAGAACGTTACATACAACCTGCATTTGATATGGGTAGTGTGTGGGGTTGTTGAGGTACAGGGAGGCTGCAATTACCATAATAAGCTGCCAATATAAAACTATTTCTTTAACTATATGGTAGTCTTCCATGGTTAGAGGATACTGATAAAACAGCTATACAGTGGGCATGTGGGAAAATAGGTCTGGTTGGTTACAACAGCTTTTTGTGTGCCTTTCTAGATTATAACCATCTCCTTACAGCCGAACCACAGTCAAAAAATTGTTTTTGGTTACAGTGGAAAAAGTAATAAACTCTTTGGGTTTTTTTTTTACCATTTTTTCCTACTGGAGGAATTTTACCTCACTTCCTGCCTTGGTGTCTGTAGTAGAAGTAAAGCGATCTTCCAAAAAAAGCAGAAAAAACTTAACAGAGGTTTAAATCCTCACTCATGATTTATTACTGTCAGTGTCCCTTTTGGAGAGATTTTATGCACAGTAGGATTTATTTGATGAAGGAAAAGAGCATGTTTACTTTGCAAAATAACTTTCACTTAGTTTAGTTAGTATGGTCAAAATTCACTTTGCAAAGAATACTCAGTAATAATCAGGAACATGACTGGATGAGAGAAAGGAGTACAGTACTTTTCCTCCATTTTTTTTTACAGGGAATGTAGAGAAAGGGAGGAAAAAAAGGAATATGAGTATATAAAACAAATACAATACTGTACAATTATCTAGAAAACAGGCGAATGAAGTGGGCAGGGAGCGTTAAAAAAACAAGGTATGTCAGTCAAGCTAAAACAATTTTGATCCCTTCTGGGCCTATAATCAACAGGGCCACATCCCAACAATAGAACCACAAAAATTAGGTGAATGACCAAATACTAGGACTTTTAAGGCCAAAAAAACTGTTCTCCAAACCATGTAATAAAATATATAAAAAACACACTTTATTTTAAATAGTATTATAAAATTGACAACAAATATAAAAGTAAAACACTGGGCACCAATATAAATCTCTTTGTGGGACACCCTGAAAGGGTGTTCCATTTTCAATGCTTTTCACAGAATCTTAGCCTGCTTCCTCAGGAGAAAGGATATTGATATTTTGGGATCAAATTGCCAACTATGAATCTCTCTCACATAGCATGGTATTAGGACACAATCAAGGCAGCAACAGAGGCAAGAAAAATGCTCGGGAAAGTGTCAAGATTAGGTGTTGGGAATAAATACCAGATCATTTGCCATGCAAACAGTCTCGTCTCTAAGGAAGAGAGGTATTATCCGTTTTTGCATGGGGAAAACAAGAAATTATCATCCGTGCATATAGTAACTGGAAATAACTGGAGGTTTTGTGTCAAACAACTTCAAGACTGTAAAAAGCATTGTTATTATAAGTGAAGCCATTCATTGGCAAATTACATGGTTTGGAAAACAATTTATTTGGCCTTAAAACGCACGTAATTTGGTCATTCACTTAATTTTTGTATGGTAATCAGGCATAAAAGGCACATACAATGGGTGCTAATAGGTACCATAAAAAAAAAAAAAAAGATTTTCAATAAAACAGGAAAACAGAGAAGCTCCTGGAAAAGCATTGTAGAAACCCAGAAGAAGAGGAAAAGAATAAAGAACAAACTCAAAAGTACAGAAGTAGCAGTGAACCTAAGCTACTATCAGAGGATGAATATGAAGGTAGTTGACACAGATGACTCTTGTTTTCAACTAGGTCTTGAAATTGCTTCCAATCGAACCAGGTATTATAAAACCTGTCCCTGGTTAAGCTTTACCTCATTTATAGGCATGGTGTTCGGCTTCATAATTTGCGTCATAATCAACAGGAACATCAGTCATTTAGCGCAAAGGGAATAAAGCCAAACCTTGCCAATCAGTTTGTACATAGTACTGGTCATTGTCCACTGGCTGAATTGGATGAGCCGCCTACCATACCTGACATTGACAGGTTTTGCTTAAGCCACTAGATCCCCCACGCCCCCCCAAGCATTTGGGTCTATTTGTGTGAACCAAACATAGGAAAAAATTTATGAAGATTTAAGTATACATATATATATATATATATATATATATATATATATATTGCAAAATGTACTTTGATAATGGGAACCTGTTGGGCCTAGAGAAGCAGCAATAAGAACCTTGACACTACTTATGCTTCCTTATAATATCCAAAACCTAAGGAAAATATATTATTGTAGTTCACTAAAAAGTCTGAGCATCTAAAAGGGTCAAAGCAATCCAGGTTGTACAAACATTAAAAACACAGGATGTAAACCTATAATATTATAAGGGTGGCTGTATGCCTGTATATTTATAAAACCATCCCTTTAAGGTAAAAGGTCATTTTCTATCATATGGGTCTGTTTAAAAAAAACAAAAATGGCACAGCACCAGCTTTTCTAAGAGAGCTGCGGGCTTTGATACAGTAGGACAACGCTATCTTATACCGGAGACTGTGGGGATATATACGGTGCTGCCGCCGGCTGCTCATAGAGAGGTAAGGGAAACCCGAGCCAAGAGTGCTCTCCCAGGATTGAAGCTCCACAAGGGGAAAGCAGACATATTTTACATGAGGGCCCCATACCATTGAGGAGGATATATACCCCTGCTATCAGGATCCATTTAGCCCTGAGGGCTCCTTATCATATAACATAGAGCATATCCACCCGATATATCATCCTGGGATCTGTGTAAACTTCTTTGTGACTGTTTTCTGTTGGCCAGCAATCGCTTTCCTAGCCAGACGCTATTTTTAACAGCTGCCATGTGGCTTCTTCATCCTGAGCCATCCTCTTAAGCCATTAACATCATACCTAGGAAAAACCTATTATGCTCTTTTCTATAAGAAAAGAGTCCCATAAATCATCAAATTGAGGAATTTTTGCAGAGACTTGCATATTAAAACCACCATAGGGGGCACCTAATACTCTTAATTCTTAATTGCCTACCTCATTTGTGGAACTCATCAGGATTTGAAGGGAATCTCCTGGTACCACAGTACAGAATTTTTAGCAACTTTACAACTAAATTTTCATACCTGCAAAGAATAAAAGTCTACCTTTGGAAACACCTGATTTGAACTTCTCAACCAGCTCATACATAATTACTGTCTCAAAAGTTTGGATATTGCATATAGCATCCGCTTAGGTGTACACTATTGGATAAGTCCTTTTACTCAGCCTGATCATATTGCTTTTGTGGCAGGATCAAAGACTGACCTTTGATTTAATACTTCTGCCTCCTCAAATCTGTACTTCTATAAACCCTGACTCATCTACTTAGCATCTGTACCCAGCAGCAATGATAATGTAAACAGAAGGAAGAGAGCTCCTACTTTACATGAGCTCATAACTTTGTAAGATTTACAATTGGGTCCATAAATAATAGAACAAAGACAGTGCCTGTTTTATGCTATGCTCCCCTTATCACTGGCCTTACTTTAGTAGGCAATACAACAATCTTCAACTGTACTTACCTGGACCTTGCTTTAGTGCTTACCAACCACCTGCGAGTTTTACTGCTTCATGCCTATTCCTATTATCAACTTTCTGGATAATACTACACAATATAATTTCCTTTTTTTTTGCATACTAATTGTGTTCTAATAGAGGACCATACCCTTAGAGTTATGCTCTAACGCCACATAGTGGACATTACAATACAAGTCTGCCCTACAGTATTTCTGTAAGACTCTAGAAGACATCAATATGTGCAGTTGATTCCGCAGGAAGTGAGGCTCCACCACTGCTGGGCTCTACATATGGGTGTATAAGCAAATATAAAAACAGAGAGACTTAAATTTTTCCAACCCCCTCCCAACATATCTTCAAAACTCTAGGAACCTGACTTATATCTGCCATGGGCAAAGGAAAACCCAACAGCCAATCTTCCCAAAAAACAAAGATAGGGAACTTTTACTCGCTCCTAAACCCCTGGCCCTAGTGGGAGTGGCCCTAACACCAGGTTTAACACCGCCCAAAGCGCCATGTTTGGTTTAGAACCACCTGACTTTACACAAGAAGACTCATCTTCTAACTTTACTTCCCTGCTGGGCGAAGACAAGGAACCTTCATGTTCTCCAAGCCCTGCACAAACCTCCATGGACTCCTCAGATGTATGGGACAGGGACGCGTACTTTTGATCTCTACGTACCAAAGCAGACTTTGAATCGTACCTTTTACGCATCCAAAACTCTTTCCACTTTGAACTAGCCACACTTAAATCCGATCTTGGCTCTAGAATAGAGGAGGTCGAAAGAAGAACTGAAGATCTTCGTACCTACATAGAAAACCACACTCACACCCTTAACAAGCATTCTGTGTTGCTTCAACAACTCATATACCAACAGGATGACCTGGAGAACCAGAGCCACCGTAACAACATACAGATTAGAGGGCTTCCAGAATCGGTTGAACCAAAAGACCTCCATGCAGCTGACAGAGACCAGATGCAATGTTATTCACAAGCTCCACCATGACTATGTACTAGACTATAGAGGGCTTTATCATAGCCCTGGTGTAAAAGGACCGTCTCTCTCCTTCTACAGAAAGTCTGGTTCGGTGACCCAGTGAGGTATTTTTGTATTAGTCTCTATATTTGACGCTGCCTTGAAAGTTTGAAATTTGTGTGCAATGATTTTAGTTTAGGAAAATGATTTGAAGCTGATTTAGGTTTGTACTCTCCCCTGTACAGCTAGCATTAGCCTTTTCACCCAATGCTTACATTTGCACATAATTATAGGCCCGGGGGAAGGGAGTCTCGCCCCGACCACCTGAGCTACTCCTTCCAAGGGAATTTGCCCAGCTGATCTGCACTTACTGTTATTGTTTACTTTATATTGATTGTTTATATATTTTTCTAATTCTCTGTCTTATTACACTGTTTTATTCCCTTGTTCCTCCCCCATTTCACCTTCCTCTAAGCCCTTACCCCTTGCTCCTGGGAGTAACTAAACCATTAGTTTGCCTTGAAAACTTTTAAATATCCCCCACAATGGGCCCAGTCAAAGTAGTTACATAAAACCTTAAAGGGTTGAATACTCCTGAAAAGCGCTCCACAATACTGGCTGAACTATACAGATTAAAAACACGAATAGCCTTCATACAGGAAACCCATTTTCTCAATGATAGGATTCCCAGGTTAGGTAACAAGAGATACCCTATAGTATATCATAGCTGCACTGATTCATCCAAATCCAAAGGGGTTAATATCCTGTTGGCCTTCTCTGTTACATGGCATTTTAGAGACCAACTGAGCTCTCAGGAAGGTAGGTTCCTGTTTGTTAAAGGGAATATAGAAGGCTCTAAAGTTACATGCAACCAGTTGGCATCCATTTATCTTCCTAACACAGCTGAGGGCTCATTTCTAAACAAGACCCTCGAGAAGCTAGAAAAAAAGCTAGAAAACAAGAGGGAATCTTGGTTTGTAGGAGGGGACTTTAAATTTCACACCAGACTGGACTCTATCTCAACATAGGCTCCTTGATATATGGCGAATTCTACATCCCCAGGATAGAGATTACACATTCTTTTCTTCCCCCCATAGCTCATATTCGAGGATTGACCATTTTTGGCTCCCACATTCTTAGTTACACAGACTACAGTCTTGTTCTATTGGCTCAATAACTTTATCAGACCATGCTCCGGTATCAATTTCGATAGAGTTATCTTATCACTGCCCTAAATCCTCCAAGACGCAGCAGTCTTAGCAGATGTTAATACTGAGCTATCTCATTATTTCCAGACCAATACTACCCCTGAAAGCAACCCTCTCCTACTCTGTCTGTTTCTCATGGACAACTGCGGACAAAAATTTACCATACTAAAGATATAGCAGAATCTTTTCGCCAATAATATTCAACATTATATAACATTTCAAGACCCTCTTCCCTTTTGGCGATGGGAGAGAGGGTGCAAGCGATCCGAAAATATCTCTTTGAATGCAAAATGCCCTCTTTTTCTGCGTCCAAGAGGGAGATACTAGAAGCACCTATTTCAGCGGAGGAACTTAGCGCAGCCATAAGAGACACTCCCATCGGTAAAACTGCCGGGTCAGATGGCCTGCCTTTATCATAATTTAAAACTTTTCAGGTTCCTTTAGTGTCTCACTTTCTTGCAGCATACAACCATATTACTGAAGGAGGTCGGTTCTTTCTGGACTCCCTACGGGCTACCATCACGGTCATACCCAAAGAAGGTAAAGATCCCTCTTCGTGTGCAAAGCATTCCCTCATCTCCCTCCTTAATCAGGACCTCAAACTCTTTACAAAAATTCTTGCTCTTTAATGGCATGAGACAGGGCTGTCCCTTATCCCCTTTAATTTTTATTTTGTCCCTGGAGCCACTCCTAACTACAATCCGCGCCTCCTCTGCTATCGCGGGCTTAGACATGAGGGTGTTCGGTCCAGAAAGTGGCGGCTAACGCCGATGACTTACTGTTTGCCAGACCCAACCCCATCATCTCTTTGCCTAATATCATGACAATCCGGACTGAATTTAACTCCATGTCCAATTCCAAAATTAATTACTCCACATCAGCAGCCTTGGATATAACGCTCTCAAACGCAGTCCGCTCCCACCTTCAACAATCATTCGCTTTTTGCTGGGAACCCCATGCAATTACATATTTAGGCACCAAAATTCCCAAAAGCTCTCTGAAATATATGAATGGAATTATCTACCGTTACTTTCCACGGTGAATAGTGGCTTGGAAAAATGTGTTATCAAAATGAACATTCTGCCTCGATTTTTATACCTCTTTCAAATACTGCCCATTAAAGTTCCTGAGTCCTTCTTTAGAACTCTCATTTCTAAACTTTTTCACTATAGATGGGGAAATAAAGCTCCGAGACTTTGCAGATCTCTGCTTATGAGACCCGAATTAGAAGGGGGTCTGGGAATCCCAAACATGTTTAATTACTATCTATCGGCCCACCTGACACGCATACTGGATTGGTGTTGAAATGAGGGTTCTAAACAATGGGTTTCACTCGAACAAACTTTTTGCCCAACACCCTTAAGCCTCCTCCCATGGCTGCCAGTATCGGCTCTCCCAGGAATAAAATCTCATCCCACACTGGGATACACATGGGAATTGACTGTACAGAACTTTCACCGTTTACACCTCTCGCCTTCTCCATCGCCTCTTTTTCCGGTTTTGGGCAACCCGTCTTTCCCCCCCTGGGTTGGAGGACGGGAGGTTCAAAGAATTGCTTACTTCTGGTATTTGCAGAGCATTACACTTTGTCAGATCGAGCAGATGAGCCAGTCCAGAAGAGTTGAGAGGGTTCGGGTGAGTTTTAACTAGATTTCTGGAAGACTTTGTAGATTTCCCTCTTTCTGTCTACTCTCCGCTCGGACCCATCTTACTGCAGACCCCTTACACCCTTTGAACAATTATGCATAGGGTAGGGTGGTATCAGGCATGCTCTATCTATTGTTTATACGCTTTTACAAACTCCACCCTCCGAACACACACCTACATTTCTTAGGTCATGGGAGACTGAATTGGGACTAATCACTCTCTATGGAACAATAGGAACGTATCTTATTTTGGACCCATAAAGCGTCCATTGCTAGCAGATACCAAGAAATTTATTTCAAGGTGGTTTCACGGTGGTACCATACCCCAGAGAAGCTACATCAAATCTTTCCAGATGTATCAGACCGCTGCTGAAGGTGTCAGACAGAGAAAGGCTCACTCCTACATATATTTTGGAATTGCCACCTACTGAGGAATTTTTGAGTAACTGTTCATAGTTCAGCAAATGTCGGACCAGGATATTCCCGATGACTCAGCTTTTTTCCTTTTACAACACAACTAATTTTCGCAAAAGGCATATAAAAGTTCAGTTATCAGACACCTTATCATGGCTGCTATTTCCTGTATAACCACCTGCTGGCGAAACCCTGATCCACCTACAATTTGTTCATGGCTCTGTAGAGTCCACCGCATGGAGGATCTCACATCCTCTATTTGAGGCACTGGCAGGAAGGTGGCCAATACATGGTATTATTGGTCGCAGTTCACAACATCTAACGAATACCAGGATCTTTTGGCTCTCATTTAAAATTTTTATGTCCTATCTGGCCCACTTTTTAAGTACCCCTCTTGTTTACTAGGCTTTGGTTGGCTTAGATGATACAGAAACCCTAAAGGAGCAACCCTCCCATTTTACCAACCTTCCCCCCTACTATCTCCATACTGTCCTAGCTCCCCCCCCCACCCTCTTGTCTTTTTTTCTTACCTACTTGTTTTCTAGCACTTTTGTATACCGATTCTTTTTGGATTGTTGTAGCACGTTTGTACTGACTTGTTTGGAATGCTATATTTATTGATGTCATGTTTGTTTTTTATTTTGCTTTATTTAATCCTTAAAATATCCATGTTTCCCCCCCTCTTCATTTTTTTTCTGTACCCTATTGAAAGTTTTAATTAAAGAATGTTTTTATTATTTTATTTTCTTCTGCAAGATATAAAGCTTCTGAAAGTCTCGAAAATTTACACACCTAGACATATTCTGTGCTCATTTTGGCTATATATTGACTAAAAAGAAAAGTGTTTATTCTGCAGGTAACTTTTCCAAAAGACTTTCTATTCCCATGATAATTGATGCCACCCGAAATCAGAGGTAATAAGTTATTTTCAAGAGGCAAAAAGCCAAAGAATGACCATTTAAAATGGTGTAGTTTTCTTTCAATTTCACATTTTTTCCCATATATTGATTTTTTTCCACATTTTTCCTTTCTTCCACTTCCATTTCACATTACAACTTTCAATTTCAACTGAAGAAAATTTTGGCAGCAAAACGGGGCAAAATGAAAAGCAATTATTTTATAAATGGCCTGCTAAATTTTATCTCAAATTTTAGTATCCACAGGTACAAAAAAGCCAAACAAATTCATACTGATAAATTATCTTTTAGGCATATTACCTGCTCTCTTTGTCAGCATACATCTCCATGTGTCTCGGATTGATTGTAGGATCTATCACTACCCATGATCCTCCTCTCAGTTCAGCTTGAGGAGGAATGTATACCAACACTGGTTGCCGGTATTCACGCAAGCCATCCACAATGTAGGCACCGAATTTCAATACTTGATCATACATGTCTGAAGATAAAGGAAAGTCATACAAGGGTCGTTATTATAAATTTAGAAGCTGTGTGTATGGAGCATCATTTATAGAATTAGTTTTTAGCCATTTTTGCTAAAAACTAAAATGTTGATGATGCATATAATCTGAAACTGTAAAGCTACAGATATAACCCAAAAGTGAGTAATTATTAAACCATATAAACAGCCTATTACCTAGGTTTAACAAGGTATTGGCGTACTGACTAGTTTACAACCTACTATAACCCAAACATCCTTCCTGTAATAAGGACATTTTTTGTGCATTTTAGGCATCCCTAGCTATTGCAAGCAGTTATAAAACTAAACATCGAGTGGACTATGCCTAAAAATAGGCTTCTGATGATTTTTTTCTTGAGTGGCGGTCTCTTTTAAGAAAATTGCCTTATATCCAAAAATGCCTTATTGCATTTGCAAAACTACAACACTATGTGAGGATTATCTGGATTATATGGTTAACAAAGTTGAATTAGCACAGTGGGATCAGGACAACTGCACTCCTATGGAATTCTAAAAAGCTGCCTATGGGTTAATATGACATAAATTTACATCCTTTCAGACAAGTCATGCAGAGTCTGGGGCCCCACTGCTAATTTCTAGTAAATTTTACGCTTGATGTCTTACTGTTGTGGGTCATTGGCACTTCGTCTAAATAAACCGCTTTCGAATGGTTCTTTCATCTAAATATTCACTTGATTTTTATAATTTAATTTTGCATTTTATGGAATAGCCTTCTGGCCAGAGACAAGTCATTGGAGAAACTCTCTGAACACAATCTTGATATGTTTTTGTTCCTCGCCTGAATTAGACCTCCCAGGCCGAGTAGTAAAGAGATTTTTTTTTCTCTCTCTCTGCTAATGTCAATTTTCAGCATAGCCAGAGCTTTCTTTAATCTTTTCCTACTCATTACACACAATTTTGGAGTAATTTTACCCACAGTGCAATTGGCTTCTCGTGGTGTGTTTGTGTGCTCTGAGAGCTGGTGTAATTGTTTATTTTGCCTTCCTGCATAATACCCTTCCAGCACAGAAACCAAAAATGCTCAGCGACAACCAAAGGGCTTCCAAGACTGACAACTCACACTTAAACATGCTTCTGTACGCAGGATAATGGCAGCAGAGCCATGTCCTGAAATCTAATATGAATTTCCCCTGAAACCGTTTGATTTTTTTTTTTTTTTTTTTAAGAGGGAAAGACAAACAAGAACAATAGTATGTCAGTGATATTACAAAAGAACCCAACAGAGCAGAATTTTGATGTAGACAAGGTGATGAGCATATTCAGCAAATAATTATTAGTTTATTTGGCCAGGGTTAAACAAACAGCAAAACTTTTTTTTCCTCCAACAAGGCTTGCAAGCAAAAAAAATGAATGGAGCTAAAATTCTTTTTTTGAAAAGTAGACGAGAATAACAGACTAACTATACTGATCTCAGTACGTCTATTATGGCAAAGAGACGTGTCGTCCACTGGTCCTTTGAACGATAGAAGCATAGCTAATTGCATGTAACAACTAGCTAGTACATTATTACTTTTATCATTGGTATTGTTAATCTTCTCTCCCATTGACCTAATGTTATAATAGCTTAATACACAGAAAAAATACACATATGAGTGCTGGTTTACCAGTCAATGGATTTTTATTTATGTCCATCTAATTCTGATATTTCTCTGGAGTTTTCCTCCCTAACCCCACCACGTGAGAAAAAAATGAAAGAATAACAGCACAATAAATAACTACCCTGTTTCCCCGATGATAAGACACTGTCTTATTTTTTTTT
>NC_092858.1:104882636-104919308 GCF_032062135.1 Pyxicephalus adspersus
GCTTATTTTTCATTTTTACCTAAAAAGGGGGGGCTGTCTTATTTGATGGCCCTGCCTTATCATCGGGGAAACACGGTAATTACTTGTGCAATGCAGCATACCTGATTGGTTCCTTGAGTTGCTTCTCCCTCCCCCTGTCATTGCTTTGCTATACAAACCATGCAAAAGGATGATACCAAGTAAAATGCTTGTAAAAAAAAAAAAAATATTTCTATGATTACATTCCTGCATTTGCTTGTGCCTTTTATATTTACCCGGAAATGAACAATACCTACTAACCTCATTGGGGTTATTTGTATGCTATGGTATTCAGTTAACAAAGAAACCTAATGCCAGGTACAAAACAATTACCTTTCATTCCACCAGAAAAACCTCTCCAGTTTGCAAACACCATAAGTGGAAGTCCTTCCCTGTTGAAATCCTTGATTGCCTGGGCAGTTTTAAATGCAGAATCTGGAAACCACACTTGTCCAGCTTGTTGTATAATCTGTGGAAAACAGTAAGCCAGTCATTCACATAATACCCAGGCTGAAAAATAGGTAATAATACCAAAAACAAGAGAATAGGTATAAAACAGAAAAAAATATAGAGGCTACTATCTATCACCTAAGGCTATGCACAAACAATTGATCGTCCTTGTCTTAGGCGAGAATCTGACATGTGTACATGGGTCACTCGACCCTGTTCATAGATCTGTCTGACATACAACAGCAGGTTGTATGCAAATTGCACTTATTTATAATTGGAAATAAAATCCTGGCCCCCTATAACAGCCTTCAAATCAAAACCATTAATAATGTAATAACAACCATTAACTAACCTTAGCCTCAGAGTCCAGGTTAGCAGGGTCAGCAGGTATGCTTAGTTCCACTGATCTTGTTTCAACTGCAACCACTCCAACAGGTATGCCACCCAGCCTAGGTTAGTAAAGCAGAAAAAAAAAATAAACACGAGTAGTTACTTAGAAAAAGGGTTTGTGGGCTAAATATAAAATCACTTTCAACTGCTGACAGTTAATATCATGCCGACACTTGATGGAAAATGAGGATGAGAATGAATGGCTTCAAGAAGTGACTTATCTTTGGAGAATAAAGTGTATTTTATTCCAAAAACAAACATTAATTATATTGCAGTTTACCAGCTCCTATGGGTGGTATGCCACAATAAAACATGATGGGTGCATTAGTTTTCTTTTTCACATACCATTTTCTTCTATTAGTACCCTGCCATTCAACCAGTAACACATTCTGTGGTTACAATGATCACCAACTATACTGTATCTATGGGGATGCAGCACTGTTACCATAGGATAAGACTACACAACCCATCAAACAGATATAACAACACTCTTTCAATGGTACTACCAGACCAAAAGAAAGCAAATTGTGGTTTATCATACAAACTAAGCTGAAAGACAACAGTCCAGGATTATTTTAAAAGCAAGTAATTATTTTTAAATATAAAAGTTTGTCCAAATGTCCTGCAGAAAAATAAATACAACCATTTACATTTTTTTTTGGATTTATAATTCTTTCTAGTATATGTGTAGTTCATATTTACTGCTAAAGGAATATGGGAACTTATATAAAATCCTTAATGCATATTTTGCCTACTATACCACTGGGGAACAAATTTGAACACATTTTTTGTTGACTTCAATTTTTAAGCTTATTTACACTAAAATAGGTATGCTGACTTTTTTCTCGATGGCTTATATAATTGTGATTACTGTAGCGTGGATTTGTATAGGCTATTTATTTACACGCAAGACATTGTGGTCAAAGGTGGTGGCGCTGCTCTACGTAGTGAATAAGCAAAATTTATTTTTCTACTTGCACACGTATCTCCTTTCTTTCAGATCATGTCTGTCTCTGCTGTTTTTCGTCGTAAGTGCCTAAAGAACCCTGATTCATTTTAGTATATTTGTGGCAGTTTCACCATTCCTAGTCAAAGGGCGAACATCAGCACATTTGTAGAGCAAGCCTATTTGACATATTTCAAACTTAAACTTGGTGATCAAGATAAGTTACACTACCCTCCCTTGAAGAACATGATTATGATGATGAACTAGGTGACAACAATGAAAAATTTAAAATTGAAGAGGACTGTGTTGCTAGGGGATTTGATCAGCATGAGTTGAGTGATTTGGCACGTGTTTAGGGACTATCGAAGAAGGCTTTAGAAATACTGGCATCAAGACTGCATGAGAAAAACTTACTTGAAAAAGGAACAAAGGTATCAAACTTTGGAACCAGAGAAATTGCATTTCTGCAGTACTTTTGAACTGACAGTGGCTTTGTGTCTTGCCATAACATACCTGGTCTAATGGGGGAATTGGGAATTTCAATCTATAACACAATTGAACGGTGACTATTCATCGATAGCTCGAAGCGGAGCTTAAAGTGTGTCTTCCTTCACAATGGCAATATATTTGGGTCAATCCCAATTGGCCATTAAGTTTCTCTTTGTAAAAAATATGCAGACATAAAGAGAGTCATTGAGTTGTTGCAATATCACTAACACAATTGGGTCATCAGTGTTGACCTTAAAATGGTTTGCTTCCTTCTTGGTCAGCAACGCAGATACACCAAGTATCCCTGGTATCTGTGCATGTGGGAAAACAGAGCTAGTGAGAGGCATTGGGTGGAAAGGAATTGGCCCCCAAGATCTGCCCTAAAACCAGGTGATCCAAACATTGTACATGAGCCACTTGTTGAAAGAAAGAATATTTTATTCCCGCCTCTGCACATGAAACTGGGTCTGATGAAACAGTTTGTTAAAGCTTTGCTATCTAAAGGAGACTGTTTCAAGTACCTCATTTTGGCATTTTCTAGCCTGTCATTTGAAGAAAAAAAAAAGGCCGGTGTGTTTGATGGTCCACAGATTTGGCAACTCATCAAAGATGAACATTTCATCAGGACAATGTCAGAATTAAAAAAAAAAGCTTGGTTATCATTCACAGCCATTGTCAAGGACTTTCTTGGTAACACACAAGCAAATAATTACACAGAAATTGTCCAGAAACTCTTGGAGAGCTACAGAATGCTTGGTTGCAATATAAGCATCAAGGTGCATTTTGTGCATAGCCATCTTTCTAACTTCCCAGTACACCTTGGTGCAGTCAGTGATGAGCAAGGTGAACGATCCCACCAAGATTTGAAGCTCATGGAAGGACAATATCAGGGTAGATGGGATGTACATATGATGGCTGACTATTGTTGGAGCATCTGGAGGGATTGTCCTAAAACTGAACACTCCAGGAAAAGCTATAAGCGTAAATTTTTAACTTAACCGCTTACTTGAATAATTTTCAAACGTTTTACTGTAAAAAAAAAATGTCAGAGTAACAATAAATCCTTTGTATGAGCAAAATAAATTTAAATAAACATTACATTTAAGTTATTTCATTATTTTTTCATTGTATGTTTTTTGACAAAAATGGAGGGTACCCTGTACCGTGAAAACTGGATGTGATAGCAAAAAACTGGGGTCATTTCTGCATTCACCACCCAAAATATAGTAAAAAACAAGTGTAGGTTCTAACTCAACAAAAAATGTGTTCCCAGTGTAATCCTCAGCTATCTAGTAATTTGCAATACGACATGAGACTCAATTTCTTTCTTTAGGTGACTCAACTCTCAAAATTTTAGTGGGCCTTAAAAAAGGATATTTAGTGTAAGGTAGATCAGTACCTCACAGGGTCCCAGTGGGTAACCTTGAAGTCTTATTTGGAAGCACACAGTTAGTCCCTGGCAATATTACAGTTGTCCCTGTAAGCCACATAACTTGCACTACTGGTTTACTTCTGTTTTTTTTCTGATCTCTAGCAATCATTCTTATTTACTGTATAGTGGTAAGCTGGCTGTGAACAGTTTTAATGGATGGAAATGTAAAAGAGAGTTTGGGATGTTCTGCACATAATAAATGCAACACAAAAACTAATCTCATTATACAAGCGCTATTATACAATCTAGACTGCAAGCAGGGAGTCCAGAATTTACCTGACCCTGGTCTGCTAAAAAAGACCTTTGTGAAGCAACACAAAATATATAAACAGTCTGTCCACATCCACCTTAATAGGGCTGCATTTTCTTAGTACTAGTTTATCCTCAAAATACACGTCAAATAGGATGGGCAATGGTAAATCATTCCTTAACGTCTTAATATTGTTAGTCAAAGCCAAGAGTTGGTATTGTAACTTTTACTCACTCTTATTCCTCCCATGTATTCCTTATCCTGATTTAATGTCATATAAATTTTGTTACAACACAACTCCGTTTGAGTGGTTGTTCTTCTGCTCAAACTACCATTTTATGACTGCTGCATTGGGTACAACTTTTTCTATTGTATATAGTCAATACTGGTCTTTAGCATGTTACAGCTGAGAAGATGTAAACATGGGAAAAAAGGCCAAAATCGCATGATGCTATAAGGGTGTTCTCTGCTGTGCTGATCAATGCACTATACTATTATCTTAGTTATTTTTATTTATATACTATAAGGTTTATTTTTGTTGTGGGGTTGGACAAAGGCACAAAGTTTATGAGAGTTTCTAGAATGAAAAATTACTAATTAGAGCCGCTAGAGGCAGCTACCGCCACACTTTTGCAGATCAACAGCTGCAATGTAGGTCTATGGGAGCTTAATGCCACTTTTAGAATCGTTAAGGCTGGAAAGAGTGTGGATGGCCAATTTAGGGTAATTGTGGAATAACAATCCATCATTGATTGTCACTGTTAAAAAAAAAAAAATGGCTACCCATAATTGCGTCAATATGAATGTGATGATCAGAGTAAAAAATGTCAACATTTTATCCAATCATCACATTTTAAAAGATTGTCCCATAGGTGTTTTATCTCTAAAGTTTAATAGTAAATTGTAAAACAATACCTTGATTAATTAGGATAGAACGGTTTCTTAAAACTGATGTGCCTAGATAAAAATGTGTGGAATATAAGGAAGGAAGCCGTGTTGCTTTTTTTTGTGCCTCTTTAGTATTCCGCACCCAAACTATTTGTATTCCTTTTCAGTGTGGAAGTGTACAAAGACATTTTTTCTTACAGTTATTTCCATGCCTCTCCTTCAATTGAAGCAACCAGACTGCTTTGATTGCTCCGCTGAGAAGGGAAAGCGAGACAGCGAATGATAGAGAAATAAAAAGTGCCTTCATATTTCCTTGTGCACAGACCATATATCTAGGCACAGAGATGATACTCACATTGTGATGTATGCATAGAGTGTAAAACACCAGTGACTCATGAGAGGCAGAGGCTGCGAAGTGAAAGAATTCCCTCATGTACTCTCTCCGAGTAATAGTCTATTTATTCTTCCTCTAGAGTTGGTTACATTTTTATTGGACTTTTTTCTATTTAAATGTAAGTAATGAATTTAGTGGAAACGAAAGGTGTGAGAGAGATGACCGTGCAACCTAATGCAATTTCATTCGAAGCTCCTTCACTTGCTCATGAGCTATTCCCTAAGCAGATGAAAAAGATGGAAAAAGACTATTATAGAAACATAAAGAACATCGTCCACCTGTGTAGGTAAAGAATGTCCAGATAAATACACACTGGCATTAACATTTGTATGAAATTAAAATTAAGAGATATCATTTAAACATAATAATGCATTCCTTATACTTATTGGTAATAATTTTAATTCAGAGTTCATAAGAAATATTTTGCAATTGAAGCCAAGTTTTTTTTTGACACAGTAATGCAGTTAGGTTACAAAAACAGTAATAAATCTATTTTTTTTTAATTTACTACTGTGCTATAGTAAGAGTTACAATTTCCTGTATGTGTGCTGGACCACTTCTCAACACAGAGCGCAGTGGTTTCCAACTGTCCGACACCCCATCTATACAGTCAGCAGAGCTCATGCTCCCTGTTGATTATAACATTGTGTGGGTTGTGTGTCAGACTACTTTACACCTGCAGCAGCGTTAATCAGTAGTTCTCTAGTGTGCAGCCAGTACAGGGCATTTTAACCCCTGGTGCAGCACAATAGTACAACAAAAAGATAAAGGATGCCAACAAGATATTACTGCCTTTGCAGCCGGTTTGTATTAAAGTAACAAAAACTAAGCTTCTGCTGGGTTGTAACCTACTAAGGCAAATATGAAGTTTTAAAATGTTATATTAATTATTATTTTTTGGGTAGTAGAATACACAGATGCACACAGTTTGTTCATTAAACCTTAAAGCATATCCTGGATTAAAGTATTGGCTACAAAGACTTGCAGCAGTATTTGTACAAAGCATGGTGAAGTCATTTACTAATGAAATGAAAGATTGTTTTAATGTGGTGTATTTTTCAATGTAGCGCTTAAAATGGAAAAGAACAAATAAAATAACAAAAGTTTACATACAAATAGTAAAAAAAATATCCAAGGGGTGAAAAAAGAAGAAGATGAGTTACCAAAACAGAATTAGCCAACAAGTTGTTTACATTTAATTTATTTTACAAATTTCAGGTTTGTTAGTATTAAGAATACTTTTTTGTGCATCAGCACCAATTTAAGGGATCAACCAAAACCTTCATTCATACAGGAACTAATGTCAGGCTCCAGATAGATTGGCCAAGACCTGGCTGTCAAACTGACAGAGGAGACTTTCAAATTACACAGTTAGACCAGTTCGCCTGGTAATCCAGGGGGCTGGACAGCCTTGAGAGGGCTGCCAGCAGGCTCCAGTTGCACTAAATTACAGGATTCAATCAAGTTGGAAGCTGCTACTGCCTCTGCAATAATATGATCGTGTACCCATGTCTTTTTAGGTTAACCCTGACTTTTGGAGGCATACTATATACTGTATGTATTTTCACATGAAGATGTGCTTTTCTAAAACAAATGTGTAGTCGGTTTACAAAAAAAAATGGACAGACGGCCAGTCCACCATCAGCCCTTTAAAAAATATATAGATTCCGTTTGTTTGTGGAGAATTCTTGGCACAAGTTAAAGCATATTGAGCAAAAACTCAATTCAATTGGGTTAAACAGCAATCCCATCTAGACAGCTAATTACACAACAGAAAACATGAAAAATATGAAGGAAGCGTTTTACCTGCCAAACCATATGTATAGTTATGCACACATTCTTTTGACCTACACACCTGCTGCACTGTTTAAAAACATGGCAACTCAAGGGTGACCATAAACCATAAACACAAATGAGACTTTTTAGCCAGTAATAAATTACATTATTCACACATTATTTTTACCCAATTTTTAAGACATCACAAAATATTTATTTATAAACCTTTAAAAAAACAACATAAAAAAAGAAATCCACCATCAGGTGTATATACCCAAATAAATGAAGGACTCTACATCATGTGGATATCTCGATGTGTTTCGCGGAACTCTGTTCTGCTTCCTCAGGAGATAATGTTGCTTGCCTTTTTCCAAATGTAAACTGCCATACCTTGGATGTTCTGATAGCCGCAAGACCCAGACCCATGGAGGGACATCTCATGTTACACTGTCTGCAGTAGGGGAGCCGTGCAGGAGGACTAGAGCCAAATAGTAAGAAGTGGCCAAATTATTGAATATTTATATGAACAAGTTATTACGTGGAATGTAAAGCATAGAATTGGAATTGGAAAAATTAAATACCTGAATTAGACTATATAAAGATGATAGCAATCACCTAGAAAAGACATTACTCAGGCTCTTACTCCACCCTCTTGTTGTGCAGCTATCAGAACATCCGAGGTATGGCAGTTTACATTTGGAAACAGGAAAGCAACATCATCTCCTGAAGAAGACTGGAGTTCCGCGAAGCGCGTTGAGATCTCCACATGATGTAGAGTCCCCCATTTTATCTGGATATATACACCTGATGGTGGATTTGTTTTTATGTTGGTTTTTTAAACAAGTTTGGTGAATAAATATTGTTGTTTCAATGTGATGTAAAATTGGGTAAAAATAATGCATGAATAATGTAATTTATTACTGCCTAAGAAGTCCCATTTGTGCTTTTTAGGTGTTTAGGTTCAACTGATCAAGGAATGTGGCAGTAGTTGATTGATTAACCAGATAGATATAACAAGGGTGACAATTTATTTTTCAGCTGGTGAGCTTTTACATCTGTACAACTGCAGCCCTTTTTGGACTACAAACAGTGTACCAATGGCCAGATTTTACTTCTTGCATCCCCTAGGCACAGTGTAAAGATACCTTTCCAGTCTCAGCATTCAAATGATAAAACCAGCTAGGATAGAAAATTTGCAACACACCTAGAACTGACCACTTAACAAGTAGATCAATCTGTCTCCTACTCTCTATCAACAATTTGTATCTCCTACGCCGAAATAGCTTAATATGAGATATTCCCACTTCAAACCTGAAACCAAACAACATCCATTGGTACTCAATAAATTATATCTAGTAGCAAAGATTACCATCTTATTATTATGAACAGCAATCACCACACTTACATTTATATCTTTAAGTATATTTATCATGATTATTTGATAGTTTTCCATAATTCTATATAGTTAGGTCCATAAATATTTGGACAAAGACAATTTTTTTCTAATTTTGGTTCTGTACATTACCACAATTATTTTTATATGAAACAACTGTAGTTGAACTGTAGACTTTCAGCTTTAATTCATTTGGTTGAACAAAATGATTGCATAAAAATGTGAGGAACTAAAGCCTTTTTTTTTTTTACACAATCACTTCATTTCAGGGGCTTAAAATTAATTGGACAAGGTTTATTTGAAGGGGGGTGCTTGTATGTGGAAGATTTTGCTTGTGAATAGACAACATGCTGTCAAAGGAGCTCTCCATGCAGGTGAAACAAGCCATCCTTAAGCTGCAAAAACAGAAAAAAAACAATCCAAAAAATTGCTACAATATTAGGAATGGCAAAATCTATAGTCTGGTACATCATTCATCAAGAAACAAAGCACTGGTGAACTCAGCAACGCCAAAAGACCCGGACGTACACGAAAGACAACAGTGGTGGATGATCGCAGAAGCATTTCCATGGTGAAGAGAAACGCCTTCACAACAGCCAACCAAGTAAACAACACTCTCTAGGAGGTAGGCGTATCCATATCCAAGTCTACCATAAAGGGAAGACTGCATGAAAGTAAACACAGAGGGTGCACTGCAAGGTGCAAGCCACTCATAAAGCCTCAAGAATGAAAAGGAGAGATTGGACTTTGCTTAAAAAAAAAAAAAAAAACATCTAAGCACAGTTCTAGAAAAACATTCTTTGGACAGATGAAACCAAGATCAACCTTTACCAGAATGATGTCAAGAAAAGAGTATGGAGAAGACGTGGAACAGCTCATGATCCAAAGCATACCACATTATCTGCAAAACATGGCGGAGGCAGTGTGATGGCTTGGGCGTGCATGGCTGCCAGTGGCACTGGGAAACTAGTGTTTATCGATGATGTGACACAGGACAGAAGCAGTAGAATAAATTCTGAGGTGTTCAGAGACATACAACTCGCTCAAATCCAGCACAATGCAACCAAATTGATTGGGAGGCATTTCATAATACAGATGTACAATGACCCAAAACATACAGCCAAAGCAACCCAGGAGTTTATTAAGGCAAACAAGTGAAAAATTCTTGAATGGCCAAGTCAGTCACCTGATCTGAACCCAATTGAGCATGCATTTCACTTGTTGAAGACTAAACTTCGAAAAGAAAGGCCCACAAACAAATATCAACTGAAGTCCGCTGCAGTAAAGACCTGGCAGAGCATTAAAAAGGAGGTAACTCAACATCTGGTGATGTCCATGAGTTCAAGACTACAGGCTGTCATTGCCAGCAAAGGGTTTTCAACTAAGTATTAGAAATGAACATTTTATTTTCAGCTTTTGAATTTGTCCAATTACTTTTGAGTCCCTGAAATGAAGTGATTGTGTTAAAATTAAAGCTTTAGTTCCTCACATTTTTTATGCAATATTTTTGTTCAACCCACTCAATTAAAGCTAAAAGTCTGCAGTTCAACTGCATCGGCGTTGTTTCCTTTAAAATTAATTGTGGTAATGTACAAAACAAAATTATAAAAAAATTTTCTCTGTCCAAATATTTATGGACCTAAATGTATCATAATAAAAAGATACTGTATAGCACTGAGAGCAGAGTAGGTTCATTTTATATTGGCCACTATTAGGAACATGCCTTTGTATACCACCATATACAACTAAGGGCTACATTAAAGGTAATCTGTTTACATTTCTGGTTACTCTTGTTTACAGTAATCAGTAGTTAAAGCAGAAATTTACACACAGAACTAAATAACACATCACAGTTACTCATATTTTACTGGAAGGCAGGCTGTCTTGAGTTTCAGCATAATAAGGATAAGGAAGTTTCGGATAAGGAAGGGATTCTTCACTGT
Organism: Pyxicephalus adspersus; assembly: GCF_032062135.1. Classification (NCBI taxonomy): domain Eukaryota; kingdom Metazoa; phylum Chordata; class Amphibia; order Anura; family Pyxicephalidae; genus Pyxicephalus; species Pyxicephalus adspersus. Next base: position 104,893,006 of record NC_092858.1, read on the forward strand.
AAGGTCTGTGAAAATGTGGAACAGGCTCCCTCAGGAAGTAGTTTCAGCAACTACTATAGATTGCTTTAAGAAAAAGCTGGATGTTTTTTTTCTAGAAGAACAGAGTATAACTAGGTATTAAAGCTTTAAAGTAAAAATAACAGTGACCGTTGATCCAGGGAACATCCGACTGCCTCATGGAATCAGAAAGGAATTTTTACCCCTTTTGAAGCAAATTGTACCAGGGTTTTTTTGGCCTTCCTCTGGACCAACTATGTCCATAGGGTTTTATATCTGGAATAGGTTTATTTCCCTTGTGATTAAACTTGATGGACTTGTGTCTTTTTTCAACCTGACCTACTATATGTAAGCATGTACACATATTTGTTAACTTAATATGAACTGTATTTAATCAATATTTGTATGCAGACTATATAGTTAATGAGCAGGAACTACATTAATTGTTTACTATTAGGCCAGTACTGGCACAATTATTTAAATGTAAATTTAAGAAGCCTTTTCTGTTGTGGGCACTAAGTTCTAGTGCCATCTTATATGGCCTTGTCCCAAGCTGCCTAAACATTTAGTACATCTAGCTAAGACAAAGGTTGAGCTGAAATACCAGCAAATATGTGCAGTGGCAGCCTGCTAAAACACGGGGTTGTATGTGCCATTTCAAAATGTACAGAAGTGACATTTAGGTTGAACACAAAATGAATTAGAGTGTACATTTACCAGATTGAAAAAGGATAGATAACTAAATGAAAAATGTATAAAACCGCACAAACTGCAAGCTCTTATATACAAGATGCTGGCATCCATCCTTGGAGGAAAGTAGGAGCCAGTCCAAATCTAATCAGAATGGAAGCATCAAGGCTACCAATCTTACCTTCAGACCAAGTTGATGTTCAAAATACACATTTTGGCATACCAAAGTGCTTGCACATTTAATAAATGAGTTGGTGTGCAGTTCATAAGCTCTTCTTCTCCCTCTCATGAGGGGGTAATAGCTATATGAGTGCAATCATTTGCCCCCCAGAACATTGGGCATCCCACTCAGGAGGAAAAGGCCTCTCTGTGGACCTAGCATCAAATAAAATTAAATAAAACAAAAGTAATCTTTGATATTTTAATGCTACTTCCAAAACTGTTGTATTGCATCGCAATCTCTGATCTCTAAAGCTCAGGCCATTGCAGAATAAAAAGAAAAAATAGCAATAAAGTGCAGGACCTCAAGAAGCTTGCCTAAATCCAGCAAAGCTTAACTGTTACTTGTTTTTGGTTTAATGTCTTTGGTAAAAAATATTGATCAGCTCTAGCAATGCAGGTAGAGCCAAAGAATATTGCATGACTACCTCCTCTTTTGACAGACATACAAAAGGGAAAATGTGATCACAGGAGTGCCATAAAGTAAGTAACTAATCACATTCTGCAGAAGACACCGGCTTGCCTGTGGCAAAAATTGCAAGGCCCATTTGAGATTTTGGCCATGTAAATTAGGTTTGAAGGTTGGACAATTGTGTTTGAAAATTGCCAGAAACCACTAAAAAAAGAATGTAAATAGGCCTTTGTTAAAAATTGGGTGAATGTTCTATGATTGCCATGTTGAAATTAAATATATTTGTTGTAAACAGAATAGACAAGGCTCTTTGATATGTGATACTTTACTGGGCTATGCTTGTATCTTAAAAAAAAGTTCAAATGGTTTTGGGTGAATTTTATTTTAAATGATTACATGTGTTTAAACCAGTTCATAAAGTGAGATAATAACTTTATGCTTTTTACCATTGGGCCCTGGCTTGTATAAAAACATATATATAGCACATTTTTACAAAACTTGGAGAGCCGAGATATTTTATCTTCACGCCAATAAATAAATACTCAATCGACACTGCTCCCACATGGAATAAGACTACATAAGACTGAACAAATAAGACAGCATAAAAATACTTTTTACCATGCTAACCTTTTTTGTCCCAATTTACAAAAAGCATTGTGTTCTCTGCATTCGCATTTAAGGCTTTATAAAAAGCTGTAAATAGGTCCTTCATAAATACCAGTATGATTAGTATGTGCGATAATTCTCAAAGTTCAGAGAAATTAAAGTCTTTTTTAATCATAAAGGGGCCCTTTACTGTAATTTATGAATAATTATTTAATATATATAATATTATAATATAATGTAATATAATTAATTTATATAATTGATTACAAACTAAACTTTGCATAGCATTTGCTAATGTTAAATATCTATTTACATAGAACAAATAATAAATTGCCAAAAACAGTTTCAGATTCAGAACTTATGACTTATGTAATGAAACTGCAAGCTAATGATAAATGTCTTTATTGGAGAATTATAGTTATTTATGGGATGGGGAAAAATGACTCAAAACAACTTTTGCTTTCCATTATACTTCATATAAATTTTATCAGTCCCTGCACATGGAGATGCTACATCTTGTTTTATGGCACATCCTCGGACTATAAGCCAGAGTATAATAAAAGACAATTTACAGCCAAGAACACATATATTACGAACATACAGTACACACAAAAAGATGAGTTTTGGAGGCACTTACAGGAACCATTCCCCAAAGAATACAGTTATGTCTATTACTTCCTTTTCTTGTCAAAATGTCACTGCTTTGAAAGAGACCAATTCCCGTTTTTCTACATTTGTTGTACCTTAGAGCCCTGCAGCTCAAAGTAAAAAGGAAAGAAAAGTTAACTTAAATGTTTGAATGGTTATGTACTTTACTAGTTTGGGTGCACCCTGAAAGCACCGGCAGTGTTTGCCTAATCAATAAAGGAAAATTTAAGGGCGATATATTAAATTAGGAACTGAGCTCAAAGAAAATTTAAATAAAATGAGCTGTTCTTATAAAAAGTAAAATAGAAAAAATTGGAAAAAAAAATTATGAGGAGGTACCTTTTGAGTAGCATGTTATGTGCATTGGTTTGTTTACTTATTTTTAACATACGGTAAATAAGCGTTAAATCAAGCCTTTGAGCTAATTGATCTTTAAAGCAAGCTTTTACCAACCTCTAGCTAGTGGGTGTGGAAATTTGTGGGAGGATTGTGTGCATCTGTTAATATTTTATTTATGTATTTATATAGTGCTGACATATTATGCAACAAAAAAACAGTAACATGTTTTACAAAGTCCATTGTCATATCAATAATAACCTAATTTATCAATAATATCTTCCAAGTTATCAATATTACCTTCCCCTCAAAGTGGCTCACAATCTAAGTTCTTTAAGTCATTAACACAGTCAAAGACCAATTTTGAGGGGAAGCCATATATTCTAATTGCATTTTTTGGGATGCGGAAGGGAACCCGACAACTCCAGACAGCAGACTGTGTTCTGGCTGAGATTCAAACGTGGGACCTAGCATCGTAAAGACCCACTGAGCCAACAGTGAAATATTTACCTGGTTGGATTTAACTTATGAATACCCACCCAATCATCACTAGGACTGATTGATACCAATATGACTACTAACTTATGCTTCTTTTGTTTCTACATATATTGTAGTGCTTTTCATTCCTCAAGGCACACATGACAATATTACTGTAGTATGTGGGTTTGGTATTTAAATACAAATGTAACATATTTATCATTTTACTCCTTATTATATGCCTCTACTAAAATGTGTGCATATGTATGGCTGATTGATAGATAAGCCTCATCTCAAAAAAGCATTTTAATGGTTGGACATATTGCGATAAATTGTAGTATATAAAAGTGCCACTGATCATCATACCTTCATTATACAGTTTTTGCTTGTCCAAGTGTTTTTATTGTGCATATTTTATTTATTCCTAGTGAACATAAGCAGTTTAAAGTGAATCACTCAACAATGTGAAAGAGGTGAAGCTTTACGGACTTTCAACCATCCACACATGTGCAAGCAAAAAACAAAAATTTGTTTTTCTTTGCACCTAATTGGGTATTATTTAAAAGGTAAATATTCATTACACAAAAAAACAAGTTAAAATTCTGCATTGTAGTTCACATTGGTAAGTGAACATCTATTTTTTTGTACTTGAACCCCAGTGTAACATGTTCTTCCAAACAGTATAGGTGTAGCTGTTTGGGGGATTTAGGTAATATTGTTGTACGCAATATAGTGTTTATTGGATTTATTGATTTGTTTTAACTTTTGTTTGTTAGATCTCTAATCATAAAAGTATTCTTTTTGGATTAGCATTACCATAGCATAGTTTTCCACCAAAGTTTATTATTAACATGAGCAAAGCTAAACTGATCTGTAGTAGTTTCATATGGAGAATAAAGTGTGAAGACATGTGCCTATGTTTTTCACTTTCATAGTACCCCCTTTTCAGTATGGAAAGGGTTTTATGGGTTATATATTTTTATGCAGATACAATTGATAAACAGGGAGGTGAGGGTTGCGCAAAATCTACATACTGCATATGCGGGTAGTGAAATTACTGAAATACCATTTCATTAGCTAGGAGCCAGGATATAAATGGTATGTTAAATGTCCTCTTTATAACAGTAAGGGAATCTCTTTTATTTCTATTGTTGTATAGCAAATATAAGGTTTACCAAAAGCTGGAGAGGAGGAAGGTTATTGCATTGTACTGAAACCCCAAGTTTTCACCATAATAAAATTGGCCTAATTAGTGAGTTTTAACAAAAGCAACCTTACTGTTATACCTACATAGAGTTTAGTTTTATTACACACAGGCATACAAGTAGTATGCAAATGCTCCATATTTAGCATTATAATAAAAATTGAACTGTAGCACATGAAATTACTGTTTGTCTTAAAATGTTACATTCTAACAGAATGTAGAAAAGTAGGCTTCTAAGTATTCTTCAGATCATGACATTAAATACTGTCCAACACAGATGCAGTAAAAGAATCAATATTTGAAATTGCCTCTTGCAGGAAAATAGCCAACCAAAGATATAATTTGTAAAAGTCAGCAATACCTTATTGACCGTTATCGACTGTGACTAAACTGAGCATGTGGTCTATATTTACCAAATGTGCCAGAGATTTGCTATCTCTGAAAGTTTTTTTTTTGTTTTTTTTTTTGTTTTTTTTTTTTTAAATACAACATGTGGCTATTAGTACCAACCATTGTAAAAAAAAATAAATAATAAATATTCTTCCACTTTTGTGTATGTATTTTGTCTTTATTAGGCATTTTAATTCCGAACCTCCATATCCTTTACAAAGAACTAGTTGTATCGTGCACCGCAGATGAGAGGTGTTTCTAAGCCTTTTTATGAGTTCTGAAATGTAAGCCCAATAAATGAATAATGTCACCATGCTAGATTGAGTTTGAGGGAATATTGGCTGAATGCTCATGATTTTCTCTTTTTTTTTTACTGTGGTGAAAAGAGATCCTGAAAATTACCAAGCATCCCATAATATAGGCAGCATATGCAAAATACAACCATGTTTTTAAAAGCGTTCCTAAAATTTATTAAAAACAGAACATCATTCAATAAATCTACCTGGCTCTTCCAACTACCACAGTCTGGGCCCACGGTTGCATAATTTCCATAAATGATCCATAGTCAAAAAAGCCAGTTAGCCATTGTCCTTTCTGACCTGCACAAAAAGATAAACATTAATAAAATTTACATATAGTTTATCAGGTATTTTTTGTATCCTGGCACATAAAACATTACATAACTGAAAAATATTGACATCTACAAAAGACAATACATGAATTCCATGTGTTGATATCATGCTCTATTCAACAACAACTTAAAAACATGTTTTGTAAAGGTGAAAGCAAAAATTATTTTGGCCTTACAAGCGTTTTTGTGGGACCCAGACATACATATTATTTTTAATATTTTAAGAAAGATGAACAAGGAACATGTGGTACAATTCACAGGTATTTAAAAAGAGAAATTATTAAAAGATTTGGGAATGTCACATTCTTATAAAAAAACCTACATAAAAAAGCATACGTAATAAAAAAAAGCAATAAAGCAGGAAAAAGCATAAAGCAATAAATTGGTATGACACTTGATTGGTATGATAATGCTCCTGGGGAAGTTATTTTACCAGTTTGCACTTTTCAGTAATTTGAGGAGCCTAGAAAAAAATTTCAGTAAACCCGGGTGATTCAGCTAACCTGGAAAGGATTTCTTAAAAGTAATTTGCTATTTGTTAGAAAAGGTTTTAAGTACTTGAACAGGTCCATTCCAGGTTTTCTGGATCACCAAGCTTCACTGAACAAAGTGTATCCTCTCCAGCCTTGGAGAGCTTTAATAAATCAGGCCCAATATGTTGTGTGTCTTCAGCAAAAGAGACAGGGTAGTAGACAGCAATGAAAAAGTAAAGGAGTCAAGCCCTGAATGAGAAAAAGCTTTTGTCATACTGGCATGGCTAATCAAGATGGCCAAAAAAGAAGTAAAAAGAAGAGAGAGTGGAAGAAAAGAAGATGGAGGCACCCTAAGATGGAACGCTGGTATCTGACTCAGGGGGCTTTAGTTCAACTTTTAATAATAGGTAGTAAAGCAATTTTCCCATGACTGGCAATAATGGAGGAGGGGGGGGATAAGGATAAGGAAATGGGGTTTGACAGATTGACTAAGGTTGAGTGTGTTTTCAGGGTTACAGGAGGAGATACTAAAGAATGTTAGTGCATCAAGAGATAGAGATGGATGAGTTAGAATGCATTCAAATGATCTGTCTTCAAAATAACTGTAAATAAAAACAACTAATGACACTGTTTTGACGTCTGACTCAGTTTAGAAGCCATACTAAATTATGGCTTCTAAACTGAGTCGGACGTCAAAACAGTGTCATTAGTTTCTTTTAAAATCATTAATTCTATCATCATCACTTAATATATTATTCCAACACAATATTGTATACAATGTGAGAATAAAATCTATTTATAAACACTAAAAAACAAAACAATATATATATATATATATATATATATATACACACACACACATATAAATATATATATATATATATACACACACACACATACATACATACACACACACACACACACATACACACACACACGTGATTCAGCACTTTTCATGTCACCAATCACTTCCTCCTAGCCTACAGCATCCATCTAATCCTTTGCTCTGGAAACCTAAAATATTGCAAACTAAAACACTGCAAGCAGACTGCACAGAAAACAGATTCATTTGAACCCCAACCTCTGAAATCATAAGCCCAAAACCAATTAAAAGAATGTCTTCAAGTGCTGTAACCTTTGCTGACTTAAAGTGGCAGGCAAGAGTGTTTTATCATGGAGAAAAAAGCCTTGTAATTACAATGTTCTACATTGCAGGCTTCTTGGCCCTAGTGTACAGTGTAAGCATTCATTCCAGACCTATCTTCCCATCATAAGGCTGAGCTGCTGGTTTAGATTCTGGCCCAGTGTCTCATGTCATGTTGAAGAATCTTATAGCACTATCTTCTCTAATAAATGGCTTTAACTTTTCACCTAGGAGATATCTACTTTAACTTATCACCTGGAATCATCTGCTTTTCTTAACGCCTCCACTAAATTAAAATCTGAAAGCCCCCTGATTTGGAGCCAGGCTGGTGCTAGCCTTTCAGACAGCACGATGAATGGTCGCTGAGAGAATGTAAAAATGTTATCCAAATAGAGCAAGCCGCCAAGATGACCACCTTTCCTTCAAAGAGTATGAGGACAGCTGGATATTTTAAATAGCAGGTTAGAAATTGCTGCTTTTTACATGTAATCAATAAGAGGTAAGAACTGAAAATAATCAAATGGCTTAGTGCTTTAAAAATTTAATAAATCAGTGGAAATAAAATTAAAGCCAACCATTACCGCTATATGAGCCTATTACCATTATCAACCCTAAATGTTCACAGGAGTAGCATTTATACTACTGAAATACCTAGATTTTAAACAATTACTAGCAAAAATGTTTTTATTTCTGAGCAGCCTTTATTGTCATTCTCCCATCTCTAAAACACTATATTTTAAAAGGTAGACACCGGTATGCACAGACTGCAGCTATCTATAGTGTTTTCCTACCTGCTATTTTGCTAAGAAATAGCAAACTCTGGTTCTACTCTTCTCCCTTTAGTGCAATAAAGTTAGACTTTAGTAAATACGTTTACAATTGTAGCGTGAGTAACCCTGCTTATCTCTTCTTTAAGTAAAACATAATAGTAGAAAACTTGTTTTCCTGGTTTCCTAGCAATTGTTTTTAGAGTGTGAACTGCCTGTGAACATAGGCAGTGCAGTATACAATCCCAAACTCTTCCCAGTGTCTATAAGAATTTGTGAATAGAGCCTAGTGCAGGGATGGTGAAACTTCTGTGTTACATTCTAATATGCCTACCAAAAGCTTAAATAGTTCAGTGGGAACTTGAAAACAGCAGAGGTGTAGATAATGCAAAAAGCAGTGGGAGCCAGCTCTAACGTGACATCACTGGTGGAGAGCTAATGGGAAGAGAAGTTTGACACAGATTATTGGAGTCTGCTATAGCACCCCAGTGCTAAGGAAGAAATAGAGAATCAACTACTAGCACAGATAGTAAAAGCGGCAAAAAGTGGAAGTGTTTTAATCATGGGAGATTTCAACTACCCTGACATTGACTGGAGTAATGGCACTAGAGGAACAGCAAAAGGGAGGAAATTTGTGAATTTAATACACAATAACTTTATGGTACAGTTAATAAAAGCCCCAACTAGAAAAGATACTCTGCTGGACCTAGTTCTTTCTAACAATGAAGGGCGTATAACAAATTTGCATATAAAAGAGAATCTGGGTAGCAGTGACCATAATATAATTTAATTTATTGTAAGTTGTAAAGAGGAAGCAAAAACAGAAAGATAAAAACATCATTTTAAGAGAGCAAATTTTCCATTATTAGGGGCGGCTCTCTGATTTGGACTGGGAGACAATATTGTCTTCAAAGAACACGGAACAGAAATGGGAATGTTTCAAGTCTGTTCTACACAAGCACACTGAAAAATGTATTCCAATGGGTAAAAAGTTTAGGAGAGTAAAATAAACCTATGTGGCTGACAGCTGTTAAAAAAGCCATGAGGAACAAGAAAAGGCATTCCAAAAATATAAAAATGAAGGATCACCTTTATCGTTTGAAAACTATTATAAAGAGTATAATAAAAGATGTAAAAATTAAGGTTGACAAAGCACTAGTACCCAATGGATTACATCCACGTGTCCTCAAAGAGCGGAGATCCGGTATTTCAAAGTCATTATTTCAAATTTTTAGAGACTCTTTAGTCACTGGCATAGTACCGATGGATTGGCCTAAGGTCAATTTGTTTCCTATCTTCAAAAAGGGAGCAAAGTTAATATCAGGTAACTACAGACAGGTTAGTTTAACGTCCATAGTTGGAACGGTCCTAGAGAGGAGTTTATAAGTGATAGATAGAGAATATTATAAGTGATAGTCAGCATGGCTTCAAGATAGACCAAAGTTGTCAAACAAATTTACTCTCTTTTTATGAGGAAGTAAACAGGTAGAATAGGTGGAATAGCAGTTGATATAGTGTACTTGGACTTTGCTAAAGCATTTGACACAGTACCCTACAGATGGGTAATATGCAAGTTAGGGTCAATAGGTTTAGAAAAGTCAATCTGTAAATGAATAGAGAACTGGCTAAAAGAACGCATACAGAGAGTTGTAATAATGATTCATACTCTGAATGGTCTAAGTTTATTAGTGGTGTACCCCAGGGTTCAGTGTAGGGACCTTTACTGTTTAACATCTTTATAAATGATAATGAGTTTGGGATTAAAAGTACCATTTCTGTGTTTGCAGATGACACCAAATTTTGTAATGGTATTAAGTCTATAGTGAATGTCTATAATCTACAAGCCGACCTGGATGTACTGTTTGATTGGGCAGCCAAGTGGCAAATGGCAGTTAATATAGATAAATGTAAAGTTTTGCACTTGGGGGCTAACAACATGCATGCTTCATACTGTCTAGGGATATACATTTGGGGGCATCAGAAATAGAAAAGGATCTGGGGGTTCAGGTAGATTAGAGACATAAGAAAAGCATGCAATGCCAAGCGGCAATATCCAAGCTAGCAAAGTACTTTCTTGTGTTAAAAGAGAAATAGACGGCAGAGATGGAGACATAATCCTGCCCCTGTACAAAACATTGGTCAGACCACTTCTGGAATATGCAGTCCAGTTTTGAGAACCAGTTCACAAAAAGGACATTGTGGAATTGGAGAGAGTGCAGAGAAGGGCAACTAAATTAATAAAAGGAATGGAGGAGCTCAGCTATGAGGAGAGATTAGCTGAACTGAATCTATTCTCCCTTGAGAAGAGACGTTTAAGGAGGGATATGATCACCCTGTATAAATATATAAATGGTCCATATAGGGAACTCTCTTCCCAATTATTCACTTTGTGTTTATTACAAAGAACAAGAGGGCACTTTTTGCGTCTGGAGGAAAAGAAGTTTAAGCTCCGGATAAGGAAGGGATTCTTAACTGTAAGGTCTGTAAAAATGTAGAATCAGCTCCCTCAGGAAGTAGTTTCAGCAACTCTTATAGATACTTTTAGGAAAAAAGCTGAATGCTTTTTTTAGAAGCACAGAATATAACTCGGAATTAAAGATTTAAAGTAAAGAAAACAGTGACTGTTGATCCGGGGAACATCCGATTGCCTCATGGAATCAGGAAGGAATTTTTTTCCCCTGTTGAAGCAAATTGTACCAGGGTTTTTCCTTGCCTGGACCAATTATAGCAAGAGAAGCAAGCCTTTAGTTCAAATTTAAAGGAATATTGATGAAGTATGCAGACTTTTACTGCTGACTGTATGAATATACTAGTTCCTTTACAGTAATGCAGAACAAATGTGCATGTTTGGAGTGGTGACTTCAGTCTAACTTTTCTTAATATGAATGTTGGTTGTGGGATAATGACTCAAACACGACTTAAGTTATTGGATCAGCATGAAAAAATAGCCAAAAGCATTTGCAGAAGGAGATCAGTATTAGAAGCTTCTGTATTTCCCCAAAGACAAAACCACAGGGTACTGTAACATCAATTTTATTTATAATTATAACTTAACATTTTTATTCTCAATTTATCTCCATATAATACATAGTTAGGATGAAAAAAAAGACATAAGTTCATCAAGGTCAACTATTAGGGAAATAAACATATCCCAGATAAAAAAACCCTATAGACAGAGTTTATCCAGGGGAAGGCAAAATAAAAAAACCCTGGTTCAATTTGCTTCAACAGGGGAAAAATTCCTTCCTGATCATGTGAGGTAATCGGATGTTACCTAGATCAACAGTCGCTGTCGTCTTCACTTTAAGACTTTAATACCCAGTTAAATTCTGTGCTTCTAGGAAAGGATTCAGCTTTTTCTTATGGCAATCTATAGAACTCGCTGAAACTACTTCCTGAGGGAGTTTATTCCACATTTTCACAGACCTTACTATGAAGAATCCTCTCCTTATCCGGAGAATAAATTTATTTTCCTCCAGAAACAAAGAGTGCTCTCTTGTCCTTTATAATGACTTTAAGGTGAATAATTGGGAAAGAGAGTTCTCTATATAGACCATTTATTTATTTATACAGGGTGATCATATCTCCTCTGAAACGTCTCCTCAAGGGAGAATAGATTCTGTTCCACTAATTTCTACCCATAGCGGAGCCCCTCCATTCCTTTTACTAGTTTAGTTGCCCTTCTCTGGACTTTCTGCATGTTGATTCTCCCAAATGTATCTCCTATAGACAGTATGAAGCATGCTTGTTGTTAGCCTCCAAGTGCATAACTTTACATTTATCAATTATAAATGCCATTTGCCACTTGGCTGCCCAATCAAACAATGCATACAGGTCTGCTTGTTGATTATAGACTGTATCTATCTGCAAACACAAAAATAGTACTTTTAATCCTAAACTCTATATCATTTATAAAGATGTTAAACAGTAAAGGTCCCAACACTGAACCCTGGGGTACACCACTAATACCCTTATACCATTTAGAGTATTAATCACTTCTCTCTGGATGCAGTCTTTAGGCCAGTTCTCTATCTATTTAGAGATTTAATTTTCTAAACCCATAGACACTAACTTGCATAATACCCATCTGGGATAGTGTCAAATGCTTTTGCAAAGTCCAAGTACACTATATCAACTGTATACTAAACCCAATTAACGTTAAGGTGGAGCTATGTATTAGAGAAAAATAAAATACATTACAAGCAGGCAAGTTGCAAATTGCAGAAGGAATGGTGATGTCCCTTCTGCAATATAACATACTAACCTGCCTGTTCAAATCTTTTCTGAAATGTACACTAAGCATGCACAACTCAGTGTATGATGTCAGGTATCCCAGCATACCCCCAAGCTGCCTGGAATTTATTATGTTCTGCAAGGAAGTTGCATCATTTCAGCTTGGCAAATCAAGATGGTCAAAGATCCGAACCTGGAGGAAGACCATGCAAAGATGGCGGTATTTGTCCTGGAGTGAGGGGAGGTGAATTTACCTAAAAGGTTGCAAACAGACAGGCTTTGTCGTCATGTACAGTGCAACAAACTCTCAGGGGAAAAGCTTTTAAATTCCACTTTAGATGAGGAAACAGTGCCATCTAAAGACCCAAGTATAAACTAACATTCTTTATATAATGGCATTTTCTGGTCCAAAACAAATCTTGGTTTATACTTGAGTATATCCAGTGGGTAGTAAGGTGCTGACCACTAGATTCCACCTATGTTTAAATATAATTGTAATGCATCATTTTATTTTAATAATCTTTTAATCTTACTAAAGGATATTTTACAATAAAAAAAAATTACAATAAAGTAAACATACTAGGCTGAGGTCGTCCAGCAAGCATCCATCTGGGATCATAAGGAGCCTTAGTAGGAATGAAGTCAATTTGTCTGTCAATGGGGTCTTTAGGTGTCATTATAGGTACTGGACTGGACACACACTGAAAAATAAATACATGAAAGGTGAACATTTTTTTTTTATATAAGCTGTCAGTTTCTGCAAACAGTCAAGTGAAAATGAAAGTTGCTCAAATGTATGACGTGCATTATTAGGATGGTATTGTAAAAGACATGAATAGTACAGTATTATGATTATTCCAAACAAGGAACACAAAAAATTCCAAGCATATGTAATCAAAGTTATAATAATAACTTTTTGAATGGTACGTCAACTATTTTTGTTCTATACAGAACAATTTAATGGACAAAAGCCAATAGGGTTATCATGAATTTATTAACCAGTTTGCATCATTGTTTTACTTTTGGTCCCATGCATGGTGGAGACATGTGAACAGATGGATGAAAACTGTAGTCTTTGAAATACATCACCATATTCATCACACAGATAGGATCTAACATGTTCTTTAACAAAGAAGATATATACTAATTATCAAATGTTACCTATGGTGTGCTATTAGAGTACAAACCTTAGGCATATAAGAAAGCCACTGCAAAATAGTGTATACTCCTTCAAAATCATCATAAACTGTGGTGTGCGTGACTCCATTGTTATGCATGATTTGGATTCCACCAAGTTGATTGTTGGATGTATAGACCTCCCGGCCAAGAACCTTGAAAAGCAAAAAGCAAACTTATCAGTATGATACCAAATACCTAATTACATTTTTCTCATGATTTGGGAAGGGGATAATGGGATACCATGGAAGTAAGCAGCTATAAATTGAAATGTCATACATAACCTGATATAACAAATATGACATTACACATTAAAAACAAATCAGTACACAAAATAAAAAATAAAAATAAAGTGTTAAACTATCCTTCTGTGCTATAAAGCGTAATATAAGAACATACATAAAAACATAATTTTATAGAATATACTACTACATAACAAAGCACAATCAAAAATTGTGATATACAGCAATGTGGAAGCTATTGTAATGGTATAGTCAGTGCCAGTCCTTCCCTTGTTGGAAATTTTGCATTGTAACTTCTTGGATAACATTATGTTTGTAATCTGCTAAGAAAGATCCAGGAGCACGCACATATCTATTGAATGAAAAAACTTTATTAAAATCCTCTTTGATACATTTGACAAATGGGTGTTTGTTTCAGTTTGTTGTCTTCAATATTCAATAGATATCGAATAAGTGTGGTTGGATCAGTATTTTTATACTGTGTATGAGCTTGGGGTATGGAAGAAGAACCATTTTCCAGCTTGTACATCTAATTCAGTCTCAAGACTGAATGGCCCAGCATCAGGAAGAGAACAACAGACAAACCTTTTTTTCTAATATGTTTACAGTACAATAGTTTACACTATAATACAGGCATCCTCACATACTATGCACAAATGTACAATACATTGCCCCACACAGTACATCTACACCCTGTCTTTTGAGCACATAAAGGGATATCAAGATATACATCCTCGCCCAATATTCCTGTGCTTGAAGGCTTTATTACTTTTGGTTTTTTTTGTTAGACAAGTGTAATTGTCGATGTATGGCAGAGAACAGTCCCAGGAAAGCCAAATGTAGCCACCTACAACATTACAGCATTTACCACAGTTATAATGGAAAAAGACTGTTTAAAGTTGATTTACGGTCACACAGTAAATCACATTTTCTCATAGCAAAATTAATATTCATTTGATTCAGCAAATGATTCAGCTTCGGTTCTAGAGACAACACATCTACTAAAAGTACCATTGTTTTAAAATGACATAAAGCTCAATTTTTGTTGATGGTGATAGCGTGGGAAATGGCCAAGATTGTTTATTGAATTATGACCATGACCTTGCCCTAACATTTTGGCACACATGCCCCTCATTTCTTACTCACAAGGCTGTAAGATATAGAGTGATAGGTAAATTGTTTTTAGTGCAAAAAAACAGGTACAATGAGTTTTTTTACAGGTCTCATTTTGCTGGCAATGATAACACCAACATAAAAAAAATAAGGTTTCTGTGATATACATGCAGCAGTTACAATATACAAAGCAAACTGCTTTAAAATGAACCTGAGATTCTGCTACAACACGCGTACACGTTTTTTGCTTGGCTGCCTGGCCCGTTTGGTAGTCAAAGGGTTTATATCTGTGTGCAAACAACACAACTCTTCTCTCATTCTCCTGCTGTCTCTTCCCATTTGCCCTCTTGCTGACTGATACACTGATCTCTCGGTCACTCTGCTTTCTGCTTCACTGAGTCCATATTACTAATAACACCTCCGACACGGCCAGTTTACCTCATGAAAGCAGGAGCACATCATTACAAAATAAACTCATAACTTTGACACTCTAGCAAATACATGTCGTTTGTTATTTTTATGACTCCAAGATTTTTTTTCAACAGCCAGAGAGGGCAATACCTACCACTTCCGACCTTCCCTCTACTTCCATTTATTTTTCACACATGAAAAAAAGAAGAAAACACCACAAAGTAGTAGCACATGCAGAGATCATGGCAAGAGATGAAATCTGTGAAGGCCGTTCTATGTGAACTAAAGAGGTGCTCAGCAGAAGCACCCCATACAGCAGTGTTAATATTCATGGAATTGTACATACAGTCTTCCCAAATAGATTATTTTTCTGTAAAATACAAATAGAAACACCCATTTTATCTTCTAGACACAATTTCAAGAATGATGTGCTGCAACCTTCCTGCTGCAATGATCCTAATTGGGAGCTCTGACTTCCTTATGACTTTTCTGACATGAATACCTGTCCTAAAATCCTGAAACTAGTCTGTTTAATACCAATAGTTTAGGAACAAATTTACTTTTGGGGGTCAGATAAACCAGATAAAACTAAACTTGAAAAGTAAAGATTTGTTTAAGAAGAAGCCAAGCCCTGCCTTTTGCAACATGGCTGCCTCCACACAAAGACCTAGTGCAGATTACTTGTATTCAAGTCAGTGACTTGGAAGCCAAAAAAAAACCTAATAGTCAAGCATTGAAAACTGCCAGGGGTCAACAAGTCAGGCTCCAAAAAATCTCTTGTGACAGATTTCTGTTAACGTTTTTCTAGTGTCTGTGTATCTTTATTAGATTAAAACATAATCTGGTGCTGGTCTTTTTGTAGCATTGTCATTTTTAATTCCAAAAAAAAATCTTGCTTTCTGTAACTGCAGAAAAGGATACACATCTATGGCTTCCCTTTGCTATCCCAACTTGGTTGAAGTCTAATTAATTTGCTAATTAAAGCAGTCATTCAGACAGCATTGTAATGTATTAAAGACGAAAGCCAACCTTCCCTTCTCTTTGCATATTTGTGCAGGCTACACTCATATACTAAAATTGTGTACAGATTTTAATGCACACTGTAAACTTCTTACATTGTTCATGAGAGAATAGAGATCAGAGTGCACCCCACTTCAAGGCAAGAGGAAGTCCCTGCCCAGCCTCAGTGTCACTGGCTAATCCCTTTCACTCATTGTTTTTTAATTTTTTTAGCCACGTAATTTCAACATTACATGTGGATGAAACCACAGCTT
Organism: Pyxicephalus adspersus; assembly: GCF_032062135.1. Classification (NCBI taxonomy): domain Eukaryota; kingdom Metazoa; phylum Chordata; class Amphibia; order Anura; family Pyxicephalidae; genus Pyxicephalus; species Pyxicephalus adspersus. The sequence continues at coordinate 104,909,449 of NC_092858.1, forward strand.
CTTGTTACCCTCCCACCAGCCATAATCTACCTACATTGTACAGAGAAGCAGAGAGACCTAGTGATGATGTCAATGTCTCTAAAGTAAGAAATGTAACAATTTTTTTTTTTTTTTAAATATGGGATCAGTTTTTTGATGTGGAGGGGGAAAAAGAACCAGAGAAAGCAGCAAATTAAACTTCAGCTCTGTGGAACCCCAACCAAACCTTCCCTTTTAATTCTCAAGGGAAAAGGGCCAGAAGCTTTTATTGCTGCTATCTTCTTTCAGAAAATATTTCTCTATTTTCCAAACCAATGGTACCAGCAAGGGGAACATTTGACAGATCTTTTAAATCTTCCATTCCTTGCTTTAAGTGTATGTCTTGTTTTAATGTGGTCTGAGGACTAGTTTAGGAACTTTCTTTTCTTTACCAGTACCATGAAAAAAAATCTCTCCGATGGGACACAGAGATGATATTGTCACAATTGCATAGCTTCTAACCCTTCCTTAATTATCAAAAACAAAGAACAAAAAGTTTCAGCTTTGGGTAGATGGTAGTCACATATTGGTGATGAACGGGAACTGATAAGCCTCTAAACACATTGGCTTGACCAATAAAGACTTACAATGAAAAGACAAGAGCACCACAAAATTGTTGCAAGTCCAGTATCTACTGCGGCCATCCGTGGGCCAAATTGTACTTAGGGACCATAGCTAATAACAATAGGTACCTTCTGTAGCTATTGTTTCAAAAATATTTTTAATGGAAACTTTCCCAGAAAATAAGAGGATGATCAGTTTTTGTCTTAATACAGGTATGCAATTTTGAGTTTAATTAAAAATGATCTAGGGAAACAATACAAAACCTGTGAAATACCCCAAGAAACATTTCTCTATGTAAGGAAGCTGGAATTATTTTCAAGCAAAGTTTAAAGCCCTTATTATTGTTTTTAGTGGAAGCGAATATCCATTTAGTCAGACCTGTGGTTCATGAAATGCAATCCATTGTGCCTCTAAGGAACAAATATAACCAAGAAACAGATTGTTTAGATGAGTTTGGGGGAAAAAGCAAGGACCAATCAACCACTGAGACTTCTAGAAGCTATTTTCAAACATTATGACTGGGCTTGTGTGTAAGTAATAGGTGAGAGGACATTCTAGGATATTTATCCTAAACTATCCTATCCTATCCTAAACTAGGGAGTATATAATCCTGGAATACTAAAAAAACAAAAAAACAAACAATATGTGATCTTTATCTGTTCTAATTGATATCTGTGTTCCTATAATTCTAACAAGCCTGGAATTGCAAATTGTGGTCAATTAAATTTTTTTTATAAATAACACATTTATTATATTATAATTATACACATGTTTAAAATGTCTGTGTTTGATTATTCAGATTTTTTTGTTGCTGCTGGTCACCCTGTATAGGCATTTAAAACTGTATTGTTACTGTAAATATATATATATATATTTATATATTAGAGGATCACAGGATTAGATCCTTGAAGGAAGGTACATTTTGTTTTTTTCTTAGTTGTCACGGGACCTGGACTCCGGACTGAAAAGGGAAGGATTGGGAGGGCCTCTGGAGCCCATTTAGGTACACACCAGGACTTTGCACCTGCCCAGCCGGTAAGCTATTTTCTCTATTGTTTATACCTTCCTGAGTTGCTGAAAAGAAGTTGTTCTTTTAGTTATTTCAATAAAGAGTTGCATTTGTTAGACCCTTTTGGTGTCATGCCAGGAGTTACATGGGTAAGCCATGGGGACCCTAAAACAGCAGACCAGCTGGTGGAATATGTGTAATGCCACCTCCACCGGGAGAAAACCAGGTCTCCCTCTCCAGGAGCTATTGCTGTCCAGAGGAACCCCGGAACATGACGAAACCCAAGGGTTCAACGTCTCTCCAGCGGGAGGTCCAACCTTGAGATGTCACACCTCGGAGAGGAGTCCCTGTACAGTGCTGGCGGTGTTCGGCCTACGGCCACATTAGGGTCCAATGTCTCCTATGCAGTGTGGAGGATTGCAGAGGAGGTCTTTTTTACATTCAAAGAGTGTGTACTGCTAGTCCAGAGACAGGCCTGGACAGTTTCGAATGCAGGCTGCAGGTGAACCAGGTCCCAGCAAAAGCCCTGTTGGACTCGGGTAGCATGTTGACTCTGGTACATGTTAAAGTGGTTTGCAAGGTTACATCTGGGGGAAAACCCCTCTGTGTAATGTGTATACATGGTGATACTAAGACATACCCGACCGTGCGGATCCAGATCAGCACAAGCTGGGCACAGTTACTCACCTCGTGCGGGTGGTGGGAAACCTGATATGTGAGGTGATATTGGAGTGAGACTGTCCTTTGTTTTGAAACTTGTGGGGGGAGGAACAGAAAAAAATGTCTAATAATAAGGGAAAGATTCCAGTACAGCCCCACCAGGTGGGAAACAGGGAAAATGTTGATGGAGAAATTTCCCCGAAAGAAAACTTGGGGGTTAATACTGGTCCAGAGCCTGGCCAGTAGTCGGGGGGGGGGGGGGGGGGGGGGGGGGGGGGGGGGGTTGGAGGGTAAGCGATAGTCAACGGAGTGCCTCAAAAACCTGGGGATGAGGAAAGATTTCCCTTTTTGTGGTTAACACCCAGTGTGGAAAGTAGAGTCCTGGCCAGATGGCAAGGGCCTTTTGAGGTGGTGGAAAAAGTTAGCGAAGTAAACTTTAAGGTAGACCAACCGAGGAAAACAGAAACCTTATCAGCTGTATCACATTAACCTGTTGAAATCCTGGAGAGAGAGGGAGCCAGTCCCTGCCAGGGCCAGTGCCAGGGTTGTCCCCCAAGTTGGGGTTGACAGCATTACAACAGCCCCTAACCCCTCTAAGTCTCAATGTCAGTAGGTGAAAAAAGTCCTGCAGAGGAATAAAACCAAGTTTTCGGGCTTACCCAGGCTCACCCATCTGATAGAACACGATATTGTGACAGAAAAAAAAATACCAAGGTCCTTGTAAAACCGTATTGCATTCCGGAGGCTCGGAGGAAAGTTGTGTCCGAGGAGATAACAAGGATGTTAGAACTTAGGATCATTGAGGAATCACAAACTAAGTGGCCAAGTCCCATCGTGTTGGTACCGAAGCCCAACGAGCCCCTGTGATTTTGCAATGACTTCCGAAAGTTAAATGAGATATCAAGGTTTGATCCCATGTCCGGAGTTAATAGAGAGATTAGGCCTTGCATGCTTTATCACAGCAAATACCCTTTACTAAAGAGGCCGGGGAAAAAACTGCTTTCTCCACACCAGACGGTCACTTCCAGTGTAAAAGGAGCCATTCGGGCTTGCAGACTGCCCCTGCCAAATTCCAACGAGTCATGGACAAGCTGTTATGTGCCCTTCAAGCATATGCATCGCTCTATCTCGATGATATTGTAATTTTCAGCAGAGACTGGGAGACTCACCTGTCGAAGGTCCTAGCAGTACTGGATAGTCTGGAAAAGAAAGGGTTCATGGTAAACCCCCCAAAAAAGGGTAATGGACTGGTGAGACCTCAGGCGAACAAGGTGGAAGCAATTCAGAACTGGCCCTGTCCCCTCACCAACAAACAGGTTCGAGCCTTTTTAGTGATCGACGGCTACTACCGACGATTCGTTCCCAATTTTTCAACCATAGCAGCCCCCCTTTCTGATCTGACTAAAGGCCGCAAGTCAGTACTGTGTAAATGGAACGAGGATGCAGAAAAAGCGTTCCTGGATCTAAAAATGGCACTGTGCCGACGGCCCGTTTTGGTGTCGCCAGAATATTCACGAGAATTTGTGGTGCAAACTGATGCTTCAGACTTAAGATGGATTGGGGGCAGTTCTGTCCCAGGTTATTGATGAAAAGGATCATCCCATAGTTTTTCTAAGCAGGAAACTGATGGGCTGAAAAGAATTACGCGGTAGTAGAGCGGGAATGCCTGATGATCAAGTGGGCACATTCAGACTGATTTCTGACTTTGCTCCTCCAGCTTGGATGAAGAGAAATAGGACAGGTAACAAGGTGGTTTCTCTTTCTTCAAGAGTTTACCTTTATGGTGGAACACTGACCTGGGAAGGCACACCAAAACGCTGATGCCCTTTCCAGAGTACATTGCCTCAGTGTTCAAAGTGCCTCCACCTCCTCGGGGTTGAGGCAGAGGGGGGGGGGGGGGGGGTATGTACAGGATTGCAGGGTTGGATCCTTGATGAAAGGTACATTTCCCATTTGGGCACTGGCCCTTTAAGACTGGTGTGTCAGGAATGGAGTTCGGGATTATTATTGATATATAGATATTATTATTATATATAGATAGATATTATTATTATTATTATGTTAGGCAACTATGTTGCGGTGTTTTTTTCCTAGTTGTTACAGGACCCGGACTCCGGACTGAAGGGGAAAGATTGGGTGGGCCTCTTCAGTCCATCAAGGTACACACCAGGACTTTTAAATAAAATTTTATATTATTAATAACCTCCCTAGAGGTAACCCAGGGTGTGACTCAGGGTAGAAAAAAGTTGCTAAAAGTGGTAACACCGAGTCACACTCGGGGTATGTAAACCTATGGGAAGGTTAGTAAATAGAGCGGTTACCTGATCTGCCGGCATCCCGCGCCATCCAGCGCCGCAATCTCCCTCTTCTTTCTCCTTCCTGCTTCTGCATCCGATGAGTCACCGATGCATGTGTACGTTGCCGGCGGGGCGGGAAAATCAAAATCCATTTGTATTGCATTTATTACAAAATAACTGTATTGAATGCAATACATTGGATTTTTATGTGTAAAAGCAGTCACACACACACACACATACATACACACACACACACACACACACAAAAGATTGCAAAAAAATGTGAGGAAATAAAGCCCTCTTTTTTACATAATCACCTCATTCAATGGGCTCAAAAGTAGTTGGACAAATTAAAAAGCTGAAAATAAAATGTAATAAAATTTTATTACATGTAATAAAATAAAATGTAATAAAAAGCCTCCCAGGATGTGTGACATAGGTTTCCCAGGAGGCTTTGCGCTCCCATTCATTCTTGATCACCTAGGCGATTGAAAATTAGGAGGCGGTGCTGCGTTTTTTTTTTTTTGTAAAAGCATTGCACTTAAAAAACAAAACAAAAGAACATAATTTGTACTTAACATTTATTTTAGTAATAGTTATATTTAGGTAGAATTTTGATGTTACTCAAATATGTATTACAATGAGTGTAATACAAAAATATTATGCAATTCACTACTTGCATATATACAGTGTGTGTGTGTGTGTGTATATATATATAATATATATATTTTTGCACATAGGTCAAAGTGCAGGTTAGTGTACAGCATCCTACTCTGGTGAAAGCAGAAATGGCTCAGGAAAAAAAAATCTGTATCAGCAAAAGTTTTCATTAGCCATACCATCTTTGTGTCCTTCTCTTTGCTGCCTGAGGCCCCCATGCTATTTCTATGCAAATAACAACCTTGTGGTTTATATCTTATTATTTCCACTGGAGCTGCAGTGACATGACCTGAGATGTGTATGAGGTGTGCCAAGAGAAGGGAAGTGAGAACAGGGGAAGGGGGGTGAGGCAGTGCTCAGTGAGGTGTAAAAAAATATTGTCAGGAATGAAAGAAAAAAATGTGCAGGGATAATATGTTTATTTCAGCCCCTTCATTCCCTCTCCACCTCCTCCTCCCTTTCCATGCTAGACAGCACCTTTTAAAATTCATTGGACGTCAGGCGATCATGCACAATCCATATGCTTTCACTTTATCATTTGCATTTTATGCCTCCTGGCTCTTTATGTGCTGATACATTGGATGCAGCTACGAGTCGGCCTTTATCATTATTTCAATTTTCAAGGGGATCAGCAGGTTCATCAGGAAAAAAAGGAATTAAGAGATGCAAAATATACAGTAGGTCTGCTTGCCAAGTGTACTGGGCTGGGTCCAAAACAATAATAAACTGTGTGCTCCTTCACCTATGCTGGACACAATAATGCTGAATGAAGGAACACAAGAAAATAATGCATGCAGAAATCACAGCTATTCATAGTATGAACACACCAGGTTCAAAGAATCACTGAAGCCAACAGACTGCTGATGCAGGGGTAGTAGAGGTGTCCCTTGTAAGAATGTCTAATTTCTATTTAGAAAACAAGTTTAGAATTAGGAGCTTTCAATGAGATCATACAACCCAGACTGTAAGATAGTGAATGCATTGTTATTAGGCATGGAAGCAAATTCATCTAATTGCATATATTAAAGGGTAAGCAATATAATGTAATATTTAAAATATATAACTTAAACCTGTCAGTTCCGTATTTTGCATTTGGATAATGCTGTTCGACGAAAAATAGGACCATTTACTATAATTTTTAAAAAACGTTCTAAATCCTAAAACATTTAGCCAGCTATCCAACATGTAGTGCTTCATCCTTAAAAATCGATCAACAAATCACAAGAGGGACCATATTTAAATGATTCAACAAATAACAATTGTTTGTTTTGCACATACAGATACAATGGGAAATTTAGACAAAATACAAACAATATTGGTGGGTTCTTTTCATAACATGTACCATGGCTCACAGACTGCTTGCTTCCCACCTCTTACAAAAATTACCTCCTTCAACAGTCTATAAACTCCTCTGTGAACAGCAAATCTATGACAGATAAACACTTGGACAGTACCCTATTGGACTTGATAATTTTTTATTGGTTGATGCCTAACAGAGGATTTTAGATCACCTCTCAACCCAAATACCAGATATTAAGTCTGCTACTTCAGGAGGAATTACTTGTTAGTTGTGAGGATGTCAATGGAGGAAAATGCAACGTGTAGGTTTCATAGGTGTAGGAAAATTCCCCCTTTGTTGGTGGTCAACAGGGGTGATAATTCTCTAATTTAATTGGCCAGTGGGAGGAAGAATACCCCCTTGTTAGTGATCAGTGGGAGAAAATAAACAGTAGAGAATGTGTGTTTTAGAGGCATAGAGTCCATTTTAATGATCTCACTGGTTACTTATTAGAGGAATACTATGGGCCTGATTCATTAAAGTTCTCTAAGGCTGGAGAGAATACACTTTCATCAGTAAGCTGGGTGATCCAGCAAACCTGGAATGGATTTCCTAAAATCATTAACTATTAGCAAATGTTTTCTATTCTGGACCAGATCAATTCCAGGTTTGCTAGATGACCCAGCTTCACTGATGAAAGTGTATTCTCTCCAGCCTTGGAGAGCTTTCATAAATTAGGGCCATTGTCTTACATGGCTGCCAAACACTTCTAGGCAACATCTAAGTAAGAACTATGTAGATACCATTGGGCTGGAGTTTATGCTGTTTGACAATGCTTGAGAGTTCTACTTTTGAGAGCTAAAACACACTCCAACACCCAGCGCCTACTGCTACTGCTTTTTCAAGTAAGAGGAGGGGAGTTAAGATCTGACAATTGCCCAGCGTGTTCACCTCTAAAATCTGGGCTTCTTCCACCAATTCTGCTGCTTCTTAAATAATTATTCACCAGTCGGTGTGGCAGCTTTGGGGATATTTTACTAAACCCTACCTATTTTACAAAGTAAAAAGAAAAGTTTTAAAATAAACAAACATCAGAAAACAAATTCATGGAAGCAGTCTGTGTTTTTCAGGGAGCTGAACAATGTCCTTCCCAATAAAAGGTCTTAATTTTTCAGGTTTTTAGATATAATTTTGTTTATTTAAGGATTTTTATTTTTAGAAATGGCGCTTCTTTATTCACAATCATAATGTGATTTATTAATGCTGACATGTGCATTTATGTGAACATTGGTTGTTTTAATTATTTTGAAGAGATTTTGGAAAATAATGTTTCTATCTATTTTTATTGCTGTCCATGATCCTTTTGGTAAAGGTACTTTGGTAAACAGTCTTTGTTTTTAAAAGAGATGTCTTTTGGGGCTATAGGGATGCCCTTTCATAGTTGCTGAGGACATATCACTTCTAACTCAAATTTGGCAACCACTCTAAAACACATTGGAACATATGGTTGAACACAAAGCTTACTGTGGACATTTAACAGCCAAGAGGCAGTTACATCTTGGAATTTTTTTTCAACAGTTACACAAAACCTAAAGGGGATTTAAGACCAAAAGGGCTGCTTACCAACCTCCATGTTTTTTCTTCTTAAGCCAAACACCACCAAGAAGTCCAATACTTCTCAATTTCTCAGATATAAAATAATAAGCAGACAAACAAAAAATCTAAAAAAATTATAAATTAACTGGACTCAAACAAATATGTATATGTCAGCATTAATTATAGCCACTAAAAGACACAAATTGTACAATAATGTGCAAAATGTAAGATTCTCCATTCACAGAGAAGTGATTAAAACAACAATTTGGGGGCGTGGCCTGGCCGGCAAGCGAGATGGCCGTCTGAATCCGGAGCTCCTCCGACGCCGGCTGCATAACACCGATTAACGAGAGCAAACTCACCTAATAATGGGAAAGCAGAAGAGGGCCAGGGTGGGGAGGTTTCCCCCGACCCCCGTACCGCTTTCAGAGCCCGGGCAGCCTTCTATTAGGGATTTTATCCTGGATCCGCCTGCGTCCTCTCCGGCTCCCAAGATGGCGCCGACCTCCTCCTCGCACATGTGGCAGCGAGGGGAGAGAGAGGAAAGCCTGGATGACAGTGCTCTTCAGAAGGCCGCACGATCCGCAGCAGAGGGGGTTCCGCGGGTGGCATCCCCCCGGGATTCGGATGCTTTCTCCACCGGATCGGTGAGTCCTGGCCCTGGGGCACATAACAGGGGAAGCCTCTCCCCTGCAGTGTCCACTCCACAGAGAAGTGATCTCTCTCAGGGGGCCCTAGATACTGAGGATGCGGTGGCTGAGGAGGCAGATCCCACACAGCATGAAGGGGACATATTCCCTATCGGGGCTCTGCCTTTACTGGGCTCTGAGGGGGGGATTGCCCCAGATACACACTTGATGGTTGCCACTCCATCTACATCGACTGGATTTTATCCAGGGGCTAGAGAAAGGGAGAATAAGGCTAGAAGACACAGGGCTTCATTTACTCAGCCCATCCAGAGAGGAGGGGGGGCCCCCCTGTCTGATGTTCCCTATAACTCTACACTGCAGCAATATCTACAGTCTCTCCCTACTAAAGATGACTTCCAACAGTTGGTGGCTGAGGTGCAGGCTACCTGCCGCTCTGAAATTGGGGCCCTCCGAGCTGACCTCCAGTCCCTGGCAGGCAGAGTGGACGATCTAGACGATACAGTGTTCCACGCCAAGGAGGACATATCTGTGCTCACTCATACAGCTGAGGAAAATGATCAGAAAATAAGAGAGCTTCAGCGTCAGATAGAAGACATGGATAATAAGTCGCGCCGGAATAATATTAGAGTGCGAGGCCTCCCTGAGGCGACCAGAGATAATGATCTTAAACCAGTGTTGCAAGCCTTTTTTGCCAGGGTCCTGGGGCGCCCTTCTTCCCGAGAGGTTCCTGTTCAGAGGGCCTTTAGAGCATCCAAACGACCGGGTTCCGCAGCCAGACCCAGAGATGTGATATGTCAGCTGGCAGATGCGGAAATAAAGGATGCAATTATGTCGACCGCAAGAAATATGCGCAACCTAGAATTTGATGGGGCTCCTCTTCAACTTTATCAAGACTTATCTTGGCACACATTACAGCAGCGTCGCCTCCTACAGCCCTTATTGACTATTCTTAGGGATGGTCGCATTCCCTATAGATGGGGCTTTCCTTTCAGCCTCATTGCACGCCAGGATGGGAGAACAGTTACTCTGCGATTTCCGGAGGATTTACACTCTTTTTGTAGAGACTTGGGGATACCCCGCCCGAAGTTACCTGGATGGGAGCAAGAAGCTGTGGTTCGTCCTCGTTC
>NC_092858.1:104924311-104927085 GCF_032062135.1 Pyxicephalus adspersus
GAAGTGATTAAAACAACAATTTGTATATCTTTCCATGTAAAGTAGGTTTTGGCAAATCTGACATTGGATACGGTCTCTAAAAAGATACAGGTCTATAAAGGTCTATAAACTATACAAAGAAAATAAACTTAGGCTCGAGAGTAAGGAGGTGAGGGTTCTAAACCTGTCTGTCTTGGGGTAAAAATCATAATGGTTAAAAACATTTGGTCATTGTGATGTTCCTTTTATATTCCAACTTAATATTTAATCTTCAGCTTTTATAGTAATTGATAGCTATTCTCAGATAAACAATTAACACAAAGATAAATGTACCAAATTTATTTTGAAAGTATATCTCTCTCCATATATGGCAACTCTACTGTATACAGATGGAAGCAACATACAATACAGTGGTGTGTCTGTAATAATGTAAATTGCACATCAATGGTCTCGCAACACTTGTCAAAGATGCAAGAAGACAAACGATATTTGCCTTTTAACATATAATAGACATGTATGTGGTTAGTAAGAATCTCAGACACAGTTATCAGTGACTACATCAGCTTGATAAACCGCACCTCTTACTGTGTAATCTTAACTACATTCGCATTGCCTCCTTTGCAGTCCTTAAATTGTGGCCTGTTGTCCTTGGCAGCTTTTCTTTTAGTTTAAATGAATCATAAGGCAATTATTATAGAAGAGTCACTTCTTCTGTAAAAAAAACTTCATAAACAAAGAAGACCCAATAACCTTTTTCTAGTTTTCAATTCTGCCCCATTCACACCAGACTTCTGTAAGATGGCACAGTGCTGCAAAATCGGCACACCTAACACACTACAATCAACAACTCTGATTTCACCAGCTTAGGAAATATCATTGTTGGCTTGCAAGAACCTATCATTGACTGTCTTTGAAGCCATGTCTCTACCTGTGCCATCTAGCGAAGGCAGCTATCTGCTTTCTGTAATGCCTTCAATCCAGTAAACATGTGCACTGGGGTATGTAGGAAAAAAGGATATCAGAGCAATCTGTATTCTAACTCTGTGCCTGATACTATGCCAGAACAGAAACCCATGAAAAGTTTGCAAAACAACTCTGTTAGGGTACTGTATATTCTGTAGCTGTATGCATGTAGAACAGAAGTCACGCTAGAAACATAATTTCCATATTTGGGACAAATCATATAATATTAAGGCATATAAAGCATAAATATTTATGGCACATCTACCTTTCACAGGCAGAAATATGTTCTACTTTAAATACTCAATAAATATTAATTTTTACAGATAGAAGGATTTACAGTCAACATACAAAAGAAGATATATGATACTTTGGTGCTAATATGTCCAGAACTAAGTAATCTTTTTTCTATAGAAGACTACCATATGCTTCACTAAAATACGGTCAAATCCAAAGAGTTTACAATGGCCTGGTGTCTATTATATTTATAAGGACACAAGAACAATCTTTGAATGTATATTTAAGGCAAAAGTAAACAAATTATGAGTCCATATCAGGTTCTCTACCCAAATAAGCATTGCAAAATAAGACACTGAATGAAACAAAATGAATCAACCAGCATTCTAACAACATCTTCCTTTGCTTGGTAGTTAAATTATTTTTCAAAAGTAGGTATTCAAATATTACTAAACCTAAATCCATATTCATCTATTTAGATTAAGTAAACTAACTTCTGTATATACTGTATCTCTATTTTAAATGCTTAGGTATAACCAAAATTGTAAGATGCATGAGTTTATTAAGGGAAACCTCAACAAAACAGGTAAATGAATTCATTCTAGATTCACCTGTCTGTAAAGAAAATAATGAACTGATGCATTAAAGGTGGATTGTGGATAGCACAGTTTTTTTTGCATTTTTTCAACTCAAAAATATGCTACAAATTGTTCTGCTGACAATCAACAGGTCATATTTTTAAAGATGATTGTCAGCATCTTCTATATAACAAAAGCTTGTTTACTGAAATCTACATTACTATTCAGAAGGTCATAGCTTAATAAAAGCCATATAGAAATAGATAATAGCCTCATAACATCTATATAAACAGTACATTTCATGTGATGGTTTGGCAAACTACCCCTTTATTAGGCTGCTAGCAGCTTTGGTAGATTGTGAAAGATCCTTTCTAACAACAAAAGTCTAAAGTGTGTACGTATAACCTTAGATTTGTACAGAACTGAAACCAGGCAAGAGAATATCACTGGACAAACGCTGCTTACTTTGTTGAGTGCTCCAGCTCCCGTCAAGATGATATGAGAGTTTTCAACTTGTATTGTTCTTTGACCCAATCTCACTAGATATGCTCCAATTCCAATTGCTCGACAAGTTACCTATAAAGACAAACATGAATCAATATGTAACCAATAGTGAATTAGGAGCACTCATACCAACAGTTTCTTTCAGTTTTCAATATCTTGAAATTTAAAAAGTTACTTCGTTTGGACAAAGAAAACATTTAATGGGATTTGAAGGAGGGTAAATCTGGGAAAATGCAAATTTTACCAACAGAGATCCAGTGTACTATTACAATATCTTAAAATGATGTTTGGGGTGAAGCGATCTTTTCAAAACTCCACATTTTTTCATCCAAATGAAATGGGTGGTGTAAATCACCATTTGCTTAAGTTGAGTGTCAGGTAAATTATTAATAAACCTGTTAGGTAACCTGATGGTTTAGTTGTTGCTGACCATTAGGTGTCACTGTTTGTTTGGTTTTGTTATATTTTTCTCCTGGGTCATATCTTAACACTTATTAGGATCAGAGTTTAACATAT
>NC_092858.1:104927577-105076205 GCF_032062135.1 Pyxicephalus adspersus
ATGACGTAGATTGGGAAAAAACTTGCCGATCTCAGTGCGGATATGTGGGATCAGCAATTTTTTTTCCTATTGATGAAAGGGCTCGAGCTTGTGCAGAAGGACCAAGAAAGAACCAAGAGCCTCCTGTGTTGCGTGACGTAGGTATCTTGGGAGGCTCTGCACTCCCGTTAATTCTTGATCATCTAGTGGATCATGAATTAAGGCGGCCGTACTGCATCCTTTTCTATTTTTATAAAAAAGGGTGTTGTACTTAAAAAAAAAAAAAAAATACAGACAAACAAAATGTTTACTTAAAATAAAAGGAGAGAGAGAAGAGAACAAGCAAGTGGCACCCTGCTATCTTCCTCTCCGACAGATTACACAGCAGTCTTTCTTGCTCGGTTGTTAATCAATCCACCATTGCATATTACATGGATTTGAGGCAGAGCTGTACACATCAGATTTTTACCCGAGATGTACATGAGCATTTGTATTGGGCGATAATCTTCTGATGTATGCATGTAGCTTAATACAAGCATCACAAAGTAAAGAAAATGATCATAGTTCTACCTTAAAGCCTAACACCAGCTTAGTTTTCCCATTGTAATAGATTGGCTTTTTAGTTTTCTGACAATTTTTTTGTAGTGATTACAATGAGGCGATTGTGTCCTCACGTCCTGTCCTTATCACAGCAGGAAAAAAATTGGTAAAGCAGTACTGTAGGTCAAAGCATGTACTTATGCAGGAAAATGATGAACAGGAAAAAAAGACTCTAAGGCTCTATCTTTATTTTTTTTTCTATAAAAATGATTATTGTTGCATCTTTGGAACACTCTCCAAGGAACCACATCCTCCATAAAAATAGACTGTACCACAAATAAAATGTCTAAAAAAGGGTGAAAATAAAGAAGTGTAAATACAGCCTAAATCTAATCAACAAGTGAATCTATTAGCATACCAAGGTATAAAGGCATTACCACCTTCACTCCATTACCCAGTGTTACATGAACATGCTTGGTGCCATCTAGTGATCAGCAACCTGTAGTAACTACATTCATCTCCAATGCCTAATGCCTGCATATCATTGACCTGTTGCTGCATGGCAGCATACTTCTGTACTAGCTGAGATGTACTGTAATACTGACATGCTAAGTCTACCACAGAGTGGTATTTGTATATTAACATAGGGATGATTAGGAAGCATTAAAGCAACACTATGAAAACACATGTATTTTTCTATATTTTTATATCTCTTGTGCATTACCTTCTAATGATGTCAAGAAAAATTATACTCTGCAGGAGATCTCATATTTTATAAAAACAAACATAGATGAGATAAGACTACAGCTGTAAAAACTGAAAAATGAATGTATTATGGTTAAACATTCATCACTTTAATGTTCTTTAATACAATTCATAAACTGCTGTTTGTGATTACCAAATTGATTGTGATGATTTCTTCATAAGCCAGTGATGATTCTCCAGCAATCATGCCAGATCCTCGAAGATTCTCCACTCCAAGGCCTTCTTCCTTACCAATGATATCTGTTATTTTGTACCTGCAGGGCAAAACAAACTTTGTTATGAAAATTCCAAAGCAATCTTTGGCTTGATTTCTGAACCACTGACTTTCTGCAGCATTTGCAGTTAGCTACAAATTTGCCAGGTTTAGTAGTTATGAGCATTATCCAAAACAGCCCACAAAGTTAACTGTAGCTAGCCGTAGCAGCATCTCTGTACAAGTTCCTGGAGAAAGGCAGATATATTTGAAACCATTACATAATTGCTGCTGTGACATGGCCCTACCAGAAATCAAGAATGTTTCCATTATGAGTCATAAGAAGGTCAAATTTTCATCACTGACTAAATATTTGTATGCATAATACAAATCCTTTGTATGGTTTAGGAAATGAATAGCAATTAAAAATGATCAGCAGAAGATTCAAAAATGGAGGTTATGGTGAAAACTTTAGCTATAAAATTATATAAATATATATAAACATATTTATATACAAAGTATAATATATAAAGTAATAAAATTGAAAAAGTTGTACATGTATGCCACAACAAATGCCATACAAAACACTGCACTTATATGCAAGCTGACACAGTCTAAATTTATATGGGTAGACACAGGTATTGTCCCACCCACATTTCTCACCTGGTAAAAAAATGCTCTCTCTGCTCCTCCAACGACCTACAACTGACTTCCTCACTCATAACCTCATCACATCTCTACAGCTGCCCCAACTCTCTGGAATGGTCTTCCTCGCCCTATTCGGCTTGCTCCTACTTCTTCTCATTTAAAAGAGCACTCAAAACCCATTTTTTCAAACTTGCCTACCCATCTTCTTCTGTCTTTTAAAACCATCACTACTTCCCACCACTACATATCTCCCATCCGCTCCCAACACTTGTGTGGTCCAAAACTCCAACCATAGGCTAGAGTAGTCATATAAATCTGAAGTGGTGGGAACTGTTCCAATGGGGAGATGGCAATGCTCCATTGAGCCCCCTCTGAGTTGCCAAAAAGTGTCACTAATGCAGTACAAATTAAATGATGCTGATATGATATATAATTATATTTGTATAATTTAAACATTGTGTTACTTTGAGGGAAAATTATTTTGATGTAAAGAATGTTTTTACTAGCAAAGAATTCCATGACAATATCAAAAATACTAATAACTGTAATAAAAAATATTCCACATGTCAGAAGCAAGAAAATATATTAAAACTGACAAATAGTTATAATGTCTAAATACAGACACATATTTACCTTGACTCTCCTTCATCCTCTACGTGTTCACAGTGCACAGAATTCAAAGCACTAACTTTCTTGTAATCTTGTGGTGTTAAATACAAATATTTATACCCCTGAAAACAAAAATAGCTGTTAGCCACTGTATCGCCACTTAGTTGTAAAAATTTCTATCCAGAAAACGAATTACCTAGAAGTAACCTTTTATGTAAACTTACAAGGCAGGGCCACAGATGGGTCCTGGGTCTCTATTTAAACCTCCCTATTCAGCATCTCATTCTATACTCTTGTTAAACCAAATGTAGATAAATCTGTTGCAGCAGCATTGTCTGCACAAAGGTGAATTCAGCACAATGCCCGCATTGAGGATGAAGCCCCTGCTGTTACAAGAGTGCTGTCCACCGCCAACCATTTACCGGATGTCCTGGCATATGAACTGTAACAGTTGCAATACTCTTTATACAATGGTCAGTTGTATACCTTGTCTAATCAGTAAAAATATGACCATCTAAAGAGTTTTTACAGCAAAATAATTGAGGATTGTTGAAAAAAGGAGGGGGGCAGAAAAAAGTAGGAAGGAGACACAAACACCCACTTTTGAGTCTGTCGAAACACTTTAACAGCAGTTGAATTAAGGAGGCATGCTGTTTCTATAAATATAAAATGTTTGCCCCATTTTTGCTAAAAACACACAGACTGAGAAATACTGGACATAGTCGTACTTTAACTTAAAGGTTGGCATTCAGGGTCATTCCACACAAAAAAAAAAAAAAATACACTTCATACTTATTTATTTCTAACTCAAATCCAAGTTTTAGAGCAGCTAATCTTTGTGCATATTCTTGAATATCTCTCATAACTTACCTTATAGGGATCATCAGGGTCTTCCCATGCAACATGGAACATGTGACGTATTTCTTCTGCTAAGCCAATCCTTGCACCACTGTTAGCAGCAACATAAACACGTGGAATGCCTTGTGACCTAGAAAGTTCTGATGCTCTTAGGTAAAGTAAATCTTCTTGAGGTCCAAATGACCCAATTCTGTATGTGATGTCATTTCCTATTACAATGATGTCTCTGCCTTCTGGATATTCTGGAGTTTTAAGAGTCATTTTCCAAGCCACCATTCCAATCTGTTAAAAAAAACAATGTAGCTTTGAAAAAACATATAACACATACGGATGTATATATACTTTACATGACTATACAATTTACTGCATTTGTTTAAAAGGTAAAGGGGGGTGTGGGTGTATGAGATTTTCACACTTGCATTTTAGTTAACCCCCCTGGCGGTATTGGTGTGGCTCGGGGTAACGGGGTAAAAAAAAAACATACAAAAAGCGGTAACCCGGAGCCACACACGTGCTAGCTTAAAAACAAAAACAAAAAAAAACTTAGCTTGTCCCATTGCGTCCGCTGGCATCCAGATCTCATCCTCGGGCTGCCATCTCTTCATCCGATCTTCAGCTGGCGAGTGCAGTGACGTTCCTGGGGTTTCCCCAGGGACGTCAGTGCATGCGTCAGTGTGTGCGGGAGGCGAAGCGGGAAATTCAAATAATTTTGTATTGAATTCAATACTAAATAGCTGTATTAAATCCAATACAAAGAAATCTTTATATATATATATATATATATTATATATATATTATACATGCTACTGTACAATTATATTACAATTTTTTGTATTTTATATACCCTTGCTATACCAGATTATTTTTTTCTTTTATTTAAAGTTTAATAATAAAGTTATTAAATATTGGACATATTTTGGTGAGTTATGCCTAAGAACTATAGGCCTACAATGTAAAATAAATTTCCATGCAAAACAATGTAACACTTTTTTGCATAAAAAAATGGACAGAATTAGAACGCCAGGGGGGTTAAAGGAAAACTGTATCAAAACGCACAAATAGTAAAATTTAGAATGACCTTTTAAAGCTTTGCTAAAGTTAAAAAAAGACATAAATAATTTAAATAATTCAATCAATTAAAAAAATAAAGTATGTAATATGTTAGAAGACGTTACCTCATTTCCTCCTGGCAGTCTGTTCATGTGTACCAACTGGCCTTGATCATCCAATACAAGTTCGGTGTAAATGAGAACATCTGAGGGTAATGGACACTTTTGAATGTAAGCACTTGCATCCATCGACTCCCATCGTTTAATAAGAGACTAAGGGGAAATTTGCAATAATTTATTATTTATACCTAATAAGTACCGGTATTACATTGGGGTTTTACTTTTATTTTTCTTCAATAAAGAAAGAGTGAAAAACATCTGGATTTTTTTAACTTTTGAAACTCATATTTTTTTTTTTTTTGCAATGGTCCCATCGCCCACAAGCCAAGAACTGGGCAATGCATCTCAACAGGATGTATTTACTTTGAGATGGTTTCCTGTGCACTTGTATAGCAGTCAATTGCTTTTGCACACCGAGAGACCATTGCTTGTAGGATTTGATAAATAATACAGGCAGTTGTCTAAAATAAATGTGGCCTCCTAAATAGCCATTTTAAAATGGTCACATTCCCTTTTGTCTGCTCTGCATCCATTTATAGTTTTACTTGTATAAAAAAAAATGTAATACATATATACTATATAAATATAATACATCACTACATAAAAGTTTAACAAAAACTGCAATGAATGCCAACAAGAATAAAATTTAAAATATACAGTATTCACCAATACTTCTACAGGGCCACAATATATCCTTTAAATCTTAACTCACCTCAACATATTTCTTACAATATTTACAAAACCCAAATACGTATTTTACGGTAAAATGGCTGACACCTGATCGTGGTGTACACCGCCACCATTTAAATCTATGGGGAGACACTGCACAAGAGTGACCAACAAGATTTTTGCACTGTGGATAAAAACACTATAGGAGATCACTGCTGTTAAAAAGTAAGTATGGACCATAATGGGGGAGGGTTTTAAAGGTTAGATAAATTTAGTGGTCTAAAAGTGGGACTGGGTTTCTTTTTTTTTTTTGTTACAAATGCATTATTGCCCTTTAAAGATGATTGTCAAGTTGATGCTTTATCATTCATTTTGTTTTTCTGTTACTAAAATTATTCTGCTTTTCAATATTTTTGATTACAATGAAAAAGTTGATTGTAAAAATACTTTTAAAATTTAAATGGAATTAAATAAAAGGTAACTTACCTGACGGAACATTTCAGGAATATCATATATGTAAGTTGTTCCTAGAGATTGTGCTTGAAATCGCTTAGATTGTAGCAAATCTTTTGTCACATATGGAGTATTAATAAGCATTCCATGAAGTGGTCCTTGTTTGTCCCCATATGCTTGAAACATGATCTGTAAAAAAAAAAAAATATCCTAAATGTATGTATATGTACCATTACTAAGAAAGACCCTTTCAGTTGTTTGGTGACAAATACTTATTTTTAGGTGAAACAGTGTGGCACAAGTTGTTTTATTTAAAACTTGAACAATGGGAGCTGTTATCTAAAATCAAAATATAGGTTCTTTCCTGCCTAGTTTCCATGCACAACCCATGTACTGCCATAACCTTTTTTATACTCTGCTTTATTTTTAGTTATATCAATTTATATTATAGGAAACCCTGTAGTTAGGGTGCCAAGAACTGAATTAAACTGTTCATGCCAATCTGTTTAGGCATTTAAATTAGTTTGAATGCCCGCATTTCAAGAGTTTAACATTTAAAGTTTAAAATTAAATCAACATACCTCTCCTAAATTTAACACTTGATGGTGATAATCCAAAATGAGGTTTTTCCAAGGTTACTTGACACTTTCTTATTCCCTAATATTTATACAGCGATTGTACATTGTATTGTAAAAACATACTTTTCAAATAAACATTTAATATAATAAAATGCATCCATGCTTTAGTGTAGTCCAACAACAGTCTGGACATTTTTGGAAGTGGCCTTTAGGCTGAAGATCTAAACTGCACTGTTTCTTTCTTTAAAAGAGAAGGTATTCTAATAATCATAGTCAGGTTGAAAAAAAGACACAAGTCCATCATGTTCAACCACTAGGGAAATAAACATATTCCATATAAAAACCTTATTGACATTGTTGATCCAGAGGAATGCAAGAAACAGCTGGTTCAATTTACTCCAACAGGGGTAAAAAATTCCTTCCTGATGCAATCAGAATGAGTCTCCTCTGATTTAGCTCCACTCTCCTCTCCTAATTATTTAGCCGACTAATTTAAAGTGTTCATATTAAATCAGATACTCTGCTATTAGGGTCTACATCAATAAATCAAGGATCACACACTAAAGCACTAGTGTCATACTTGCGTTGTGCCAGTGTAAAAAAAAACCATTTTTCCAAATCTTGTACATAATATTTAAAGATATATACATATAAAAAAGAAGCAATGCATATTACTTTAGTACCAAATGAATTGGCAGGCCTCTTTGATCTAAATGTACAAAATCATTCTATTTTACACAGTGTTACATTAGTGTTAGCATATGGGATTTATTTGAAGTATTTTTGCACCTCCGAAATAGTTTCACACCTCCCTTACCTGTGCAGTTCTGGAATCTGTCACTTCTTTGTAAAGACTGATGTCTAAGTAGTAGCCAGATTCATTTGTCAAAAACAGTCGAATTGGAATCTGCTTCCCTGTTGGTGTCAAGCGGATATTTATTTTTAGTTCTGCTTGAAGGACACGCAACTTCCACAGGCGGCTTCCATAGCGCATAACCATGCTCCTAACAGATTCCTCTATCTGTTGGGAGAAGGTAAAAGTTTTTGTAAGTATGTTTATATTAAAAGGTTGAAATAGTTTTAAACAATTATATTTCAGTTCCTATGCCAACATGTAAACCACAACCTTACACTACAATAACTATAGACAGTTTGTATGACAAACCAGCATTATAACAATTAACTTTATTTGTAAAATCTCCAAGACATGGCACTTGGCAATCACATGGCAAAACCCTTTTGCTACAGAAAGTGTGTCAAAGGTAAGTCTCAGAAAAAAGTAAAACATGGATAGTTAGATTTTGAATAGCAGGGATGACAGTGGGAGCTGAACACACACAATAATTACAGGGTGGATAATGTTGTTTGGATTGGAGGAGAAAGGTGGCCGCATAGGTAGTATAAGGTAGAGAGGAGGCAGTGAGAGCATAATGTATATGGTGAATGGAAGAAAGGAGACAGACAAAAATGGTCAGTACAAACTCCTTCCTCTTGCACAGTTTGCAACAGCCAACAGCAACAACAATACAACAAGACTTAGTGAGCAAATGGTAAAGCCTACTAGTAAGAAGTTTTTGCCACATTTTTTGGTGACACTTTGTGCCCAGGAGTCTGGTTTTTCTACGGCAAACACCAAAACATTGTGAACATTGTGCACAGTTTAGAGAAGGCTTGAGCATAAAATGCTTTCTGTATTCATGTTAGAAGATTCCCCCCCCCCTTCCTTTTATGTCTGACAGCTGTCTTAGGAAGGGAGTGGACATCTCTACAGCCAGGACATAAAACAATACCAAAAGAGATGGTTCTACACCAGAATGACATGCACGGTGAACTGTTAGAAAGAAACACAGACATGTAGGAATATAAATTAAAAATTTGGTATACCTTTGAAGGATCCATGATAACTGTAGGAACAAAATTTAGGAAGATGTGGTTGCAGTCAGTGCGCACATTAGTGTTATTAAAGGCAACTTCGAGTTCATCCATAGCTTCCAGCAGGAGACGTTCACCTTCATTCTGAAGGTACTCAAATGAGGCTTCCTGTGAAATACAAAGAGATATAAACATATTTCTACTATATATAATAAAAATGAACAAACATAGCATAGACCATTTTTGCAACCAGTAAAAAAAAATGATAAAGCCTTGTGAAAGAAGTTTAGAGCTGACTATTAAAATTCTTTGCCACTTCTTTTTTCAATTTGCTGGTGGTCAAGAGGCATGCATGATAACATAAAATAACTGTTAATCCCATCAATCAAATTACAATGATCACCCACCATTCTTTAAAATATGAAAGATCATTTAGAAACCTAATTCAAAATAGAACTTACCTTTGTAACTAGGTCAGAATGTCTAATGATTGCACGGACAAAGAATCTGTAATCTGTGACTTCAGTTCCCTCCTCGACCTTTGCAGCTCCCAAATACAGATGCATTTTGTGGTTAGCACAGGGTATGGCTGTTAAATCAAAGTTCCTCATACGATTTAGCTCCAGCTGGAATGCAAGTGCTGGTTCCAAATGCCTGTAGATTCTGTCTTCTTCAAACTTGAAGGAAACACAGTTTATAATCCCATTTTCTAAAGCACCGACATATTATACATACAATAAAAAGTGGAAAAGGAAAATACAGTCGAGAAAGAAATGGGATAGGTTAAAAAGGGAGTAAAAAAAAAAAATCACAATGCCTGTAGATGATGAAAGATTATAAATTTTGTAACAAATTATTTATTATTGGTGAGTGCACGCAGAAAAGGGAGTTCAATCCCTTTAGAGTAAACTATAAAAATGTCATAAAAAAAGGGATGGGGATAGAGTCTTCCTTTTATTTATATTTAATGTATAATGACATATGTTGTGTGTCTGAAAAGAAATCCTTACCTTATTTCTTGCACGGAAAGTGAAAAATTTGGGGAATTCCCTCTGAATTAAAAAAAAAAAAATTTAAAAAGCATTTATAGTAATTAAAACAGCAAATAAATACATTTTAGTTTATTAAAGTTATTTAAAATTATGTATATTAAAAAATAAGTTTGATAACTAAAATCCACACTGACCCCTTTCCACATCAAATTCCCATAAAATATCACAACATATATTATGTACAGACAGTTTTCACAATTCAGTTGCTGAACACATGCCTGTCCCAGTCACAGTATTGGCTCAGAGGCTGCAAACACCAAGCTTACCATGGAAACATTCAATATTTTCTAAGCATGACCATTCATTGTATATTGGAGTGACAGGGATGTAAACTGTCTATCCAGACTTTTTGACACGAAAGATTTAAGATTATGCAACTGGAACAGGTAGTTCTAGAACACCTCTTCCTGTTCTTGGCCAATAAACTTCTGCACTGTCACATTCCGCGGGGATTGTATTAAGGTGGCTTGTGAATACAGATGTTAGGTTTTTTCCCCAACACCTCTTCGAACTGGAAATGTGGCTTAGACAAGCTGCAAAACATCTCCAATATATGTCAGACTAACTTCTAACATATAATATATGAAGATTTCATAATATTTATAACAGATCAGTTTAGACCATGAAGCACCTATGTAACTTTATTGTATAAACAGAGAACAGCAGACAAGTATTTTTACTAATGACTTGGAGATCATCATTGGTAAACAATTTTATGACATATGGTCCAAGATGACTTTACCAAAATAATCTGTATACAGCAAATGGCGTGCTTAGATAACAAATGGACCCAATCAACTAATAAAAAATAATGGTGGAAAAGAAGGAAAACCATAATGATCCATGACTTATCAGTACAAGGAGATTTTAAATGAGTAGGCAGTTTGCTATGGTAAAATTCAAATTTCAGTGTGACCAATTTTTTTATTCCATATGGAAATTTTTAAATACTTCCAAAGTCCTGTCTATTTTGCACTTTTTATTATTAGGTAACTCAGGGATGATGCAATTTACTTCTTGGAGAAACTAGAATATCCCCTTGTTTCAACTACATTCCTCCTGCTACTGGTTTATGAATAAGGAATCTTTTTTAAAGGTACCGTGAGAGGATCTCTGTTAAACTGGAAGGAACCAGATCATAAGATTGAGAATTGTGCTAGTTAGTATGTGATATTTTAAAATGTTCAGACAAAACAGTCATTTACACAGCACTAACGTTAACATTGTATCAGACACATAATCTGTACGCATAGGAAGCAAGGCCTTCTCCTTCAGCTTACTGGAGCACATTACTGTATACTAACTTTCCAGTTACCCCCTAACTCTGAACACCATTAAATGTTGTGTAATAAAAATATTAATGTTCACAGGGATATATATCTCCATTTACTTTAAGAGGTTTTTTAAAAAAAACTTTTTAAAGGACTCTATGTATGTTAATTACAGTCAACATAATTATTTCCCAGCATGTTTAGGTGGTAAAGCCTTGCTCGAGCTAACTTCCATTTTCTCATCTCATTAGGTTTTTAACATGATTATTAGTATAATAATCAGCTATGATGATTTGTGTTGCATGTTTTCACATTCTCTAATATGCAGGGTGTCTTGATTGGCTAATTTAGGCAAATTATTTTGATTGTCTTGACGATGGTTGGCTTATTTGATCGCAGCAGGGGTATAATTTGCATTCATGGGAAGCAAAGTTGTTGTGTTTTTTTCATGTGGAAAAGCAATGAGATGTTTTTGATTGTGATATCTGGCCTTCGTAGCGGTGTAATTTCTAGAAAATAACTTCATTAAAGTGATAACATGTGATGCTGCGGTAATGACTCATTGTAGCCTCGAGGAGAAGGATATCCATTCAGTAGACTGAACAGCTATGCTTATCAGCTTTTAATCATTAAGTCCATACAGTATATCTGCTTAAATTTGCTTTATCTATTTAAACAAAATTGCATCATTTAAAGATAATGATCAAAAAAATTTTTTTTCCCTTTATTGAGATAAACCTGCAAGCAAACTCTCTATTACTTTTTTAAAATAAAAGGAAAATGGATTCTTACTCTTCCTTCTGCTAAGGTAACACATTGGGGTTGAATAAAAGAGTTTAGGCTGTCCACACAGCAAAGGTTATAATCACCCTACAAGGGTTTATTGACTTTAGCCTTCCAACCATAAGTAAACAAAAAAAAAAACATTTTTTTCACATTTCTTTGCATATGATTGGGTATTTTTTGCATGTGAACAGCCTAATCCACCACATTATTTTACCTGCCATTTATAAAAAAAATTACCTTACCTTTTTAACAGAAAACCAACCAATGCACTACTATACTGTTACCACTACGCCTGTCATAACTACTGTCTACTAGTTAGCTCTAATATCGGTCAATGGCCTTAGAAACATAGTAAAAAATTCTCCTAGGTAGGTTGAAGTGCTATGTCTGCTCTAAAGTAAGCTTTTAAAAATATGAAGTTTTAATGTGAAACATAATAAAATAAGAGAAGAAATGTTTTTAAAAAAATTGACTATTATTCATTAGCACCTTAAAGTCCCACTTAAAATTAAAGCAAGATTGGATTCACAATATAATAATATATAATTGGGATGTGGTGCTCATTAATTCTCCTGTTTACAACTCTCTATTTTATACGTTTTTAAAACAGAAAACATTCAACTGTGATCCAGGGGACATTACTGCACATCTGATGGGCATTATGAACTTTAAGGCTTAAGGCAATCAGAGTCCTCTTGGTTCACAGCTGTGCTAATCCACGAGTAAACAAAAAGCTCACAACAAACATGGAGAAAAAAAAATATTTTACTAGTGTCAATGATGTGCTAAATCATAGTTGTAGTTAAACATCGTAATACATATCCTTGCAATCTGACCCGAATGACTCTACCCTATGTCAGGTCCTAACCTCTAAAACTCTATCAGCGGATGTTGTTATAGAAACCCTGTCACCAGACCATTTACCACTTAAAAACTTAATTTCTTTATACAAGTTATTTACCTGTAAAGGTCTCAATTCTTGGATGCCACAGTCTTGGGGTTTTTATTAGAAGCAGAAGAGACAATTTAAAATATTCCTTTGCTTTCTCCGGATGCTACATAAAAGTTAATTTAGGGAGGTGACGTTAGGGGCAAAGGAGCTGGAGTGTGCATGAACCGAGGGAACAGAGCTGGTGAATACACTCTTGGTAAAAAGTTTTCAAATTTGCTATGCTAGCAAGTTCAGAAGTGGATTACAATCAATATAAAAAAAGTTTATGGAAAGGAAAATGCTGCAAGTTAACATAAAACCTAACATTTTTTGTGGCAGGGTTTCTTTAAGCTATCAAAGGCATTTCTACTAAGTAAGCCTCCGCTCTGGCCAAACATCTAAATACATGCACAGTATGTGAACCGCTAAATAGATGTTCAACCTGAGGGGTGATTTTTTTTCACTATAAACAAAGAAATAATACAGTTTGCTCAAGAATCCACACCTAGAATATACAATAAAGAAGCATCTTCTTACTCCTTAGTTTTGGTAGATAAGCTAATATAAAGACACATTTCAAGTACTAATGCTGGTAAATAATTTAGGGGAAAACATCAATGAATGAAAGGACAGCATTTCACAGTTCAAGGTATTTCAGTTCTACTTCTGACCTAGGAATGGTTACCTGCTAGAGGGTCAGCACTGGCTCACAACCTGAGGCCTAAATATTTAGTGTTCTTGTAACAGTCTTAAAAAATGTGTTTATGTATTCAACAGCTACTATACAGTAGTAACTATTCATTCTTATTTTGTTCAGAATACTGTCACCTGAACATTCCTATTGTTGTATACAGCTGGGTTCATGTAATTTATTTTCTGATATATTCATAACCCTGATATTTGCACAATTTTTAACACACCATAATATATTCCCATTTGAGTTTTTCTGATCAAGGTCTGGATTACAAATCAACAATTTAACTGCAATGTATGCATTATAGCTTATTAAGAAATTGTGTTTTTTTTTTAAATATGTTTACCACCAGTGAAATGTAAAGGAAAATCTCACGCAAGAAACTTATTGAAAGTATTTGAGATTTTTATTAGTTACCATTACTAGTGATAAAACTTACATGAAATCTTTGGTCCACCTCACAGTTAACTTGCTTTCTGAAATCCTGTGTGCATGAAAAAGAAGACATAGGCTGCAATTATTCTGAATACACAATTAAATAATGTTTATTCTTATTCTGAATGTACAATTAAATAATGTTAATTCTTATAACTTTTATATATGAAATAGCAAGATGAAGTGTAAAAATATAATCTATAAAGTGAAAAAGGCAAGAGTTCTATCTGTTACATTGGCACAGGAAACAATTTTAATACAAAGCTTGTAAAATATGGCACAGCAAATGGTAAGTACTGTACTCCAATCAGGTGGGGCTAATCTTCATAACATAAAGGATGGTAGAGTAGTTCTTATAGCAAGTACATCTCTGGGCTTTTATACATCCCTCACATCATGGCTTTTCATTTTTTAGTTTTTAGTGTTTGGCAGTTTTGATAACAAAATTATGGATGGACAGTCTATTAAAGTGAAAAATCCATCAAACAGTTAAATGATATAATATAGGTTTATTGTAGCTGTGAGAGACAGAACAACAACAAAAGAACCCTCAAAAACCCTGACAATGACCCAAAACACACAGCGTGGTTCAAGAAGAAGCACATGAAGGTCTTGGAGTGGCCTAGCCAGTTTCCAGACCCTCATCCCATTGACATTTTGTGGAGGGAGCTGAAGGTTCCAGTTGCCAAACATCAGCCTCGAACCTTACTGACTTGGAAAGGATCTGCAAAGAGGAGTGGGACAAAATCTATCCTGAGATGTGTGCAAACCTGGTGGCCAATTACATGAAACGTCTGACCTCTGTGATTGCCAACAAGGGGTTTGCCATCAAGTACTAAGTCATCTTTTGCGAAGGGATCAAATACCTTATTTCATTTATTACAATGCACATCAACCTCTGACATTTGAGCACTGGGTTCTTTGGTTTTTATTCTGTCTCCCACAGCTACAATAAACCTACCATTAAAATTATAGACTGGTCAGTTCTTTGTCAGAGGGCAAACGTACAAAATCATCAGGGGATCAAATTCTTCTTTCCATCACGGTGTGTGTGTGTATTTATATATATATATATATATATATATATATATATATATATATATATATATAAACTATTTTAGCTGCCAAATGATTTAATTCTGTTCCGCCAGTCTGGTGATTCATACATGGCTGCTACACTGTAAGGAAAATTACTTTACTGTCTCCTGGTTCAGCTTTATGGCTTTTCAAGACCACCAGTAGAAGAAAAGTGACAAAAGGAGGATGCAAAGTTGGACCAGGATACAGGAAAGCCAGCAGTCAGGTTATTCAGTGTACCTGCAATGGACTGATCATAAAGTTCGCTGAACAAAAAAGGCCATTTTAGACTTGCGGTCAACCTCTGTACCGTAGGCCCAAAGGTTTCCTGGTGGGGAAACATTTTGTGCACGTTTTCACACAGTGGTAGTGGGGTTGAATATTTGACTCAAATATTTTACACTTCATTAAATTAATAAAATTATGCTATATTATAGCTTAACATGTCACAGGCACATCAAGACAGGAGAATGGTAGACTTTCATAGTCACTTGTACAGCTGTTCCCCAATTTCACTCAGTGATCCATTCTACTGGATCACTGAACAATCAACAGGATTAAATGGGACATCTCCCTCTGCTGGTCCCCCTCCCCTCTCCATAGAATGACTAGCTCTATCCACACAGAGCTTTTTTGTTCCTAGCAGATCTAGCATATGTATGTAGCATAACACAAATCTCCATAAAAACAGAACAATTCTCAAATTACATATGGAAAATTACCTTCTGCGCTACTAAGAACGTTAGTCGACGAATCCCATGGTCCATTAGTACAGATTTCTGTTAAAACAAATGTAAAAATAAATTACAAATCAGAACTGTAAAACACTACTTTATAGAGAAACCCAGAAATACTACAGATTATAGATTTAGAACAATTTGGAATTTTACAAGATACACAAAAAAAGGAGAAAATAGAAAAAAATATTTTTCTGAAGCAGAACAAATTGAACTTCAATGACTATTAATTTGCAAAAAGAAATACAGAAACAAAGCTTCAAAATATGTATTTTAAATATGAAGCCTTCAGTAATTAACATTTTCTTTTTAATTTAGGTCTGTGCATTACAGTGTAATACTAAATTCATTGTGACGGAAGCAGTGTTAAATAACTGCCTGCAGTGGTCAGACACAGAACGGGGTCCAACACAATCCCAATCCAAGAAGTAGATCCTTGTCAAGTGTAAAAAATGATAAACCTTATTCAATTTTTTTTTTTTACAGATAGATTAGGAAAATCCAGGGCAGTTCTGGTTGTTACACAGTCAAGGTGCAGAATAGAGTAAGTTTTACACGACAAAAATAGATCAACTGTGGACCATGTCTGATCAATGTGTGTGGACAGCTCTTTTGAAATTATACATAAAAGGAAAGGAAGAAAAAAGACTGAGTTTATGCTGGCAAAAATCAAATTTATGTTTGGCATAGCAGTAAGAATGCCAATAAGTTGGTGAGTATACAATAAGTACAATTCAAGAGTGAGTACATATGGTAAAGAAGGCTTTAATGCATCTCTATCCATCCCCTGAGGAAGCCTACCGGTGAAATGAGTCGGGATTGAGACAATCCCCATCCCGATTCCTTCAGCACCTTTATTTAGGTGTCTTATGTCTAGCACCAAAGGCATTTCCCCTCGCCAGTTTCTAGGGCGAAGCCTTCTTTACCATATGTACTCATTATTTAATTGTACTTGATTTTTGCCAGCATAAACCCAGTCTTTTTTCTTCCTTTCAATTTATGTATAGTTCTCTCTGGGGCAGGCAAACCTTAATGTTTCTAAGAAGGATGTTACTCCAATTGTGTATATTTAACTTTTGAAACTTTATTAACATGGTAAAGTATATACAAAATCTTAATGACAGGACACATAAATATTATATTGTGCATACAATAGGAGCCAGCACTGTATTGCCATAGATGTGACACTATGTAAAGATGAACTAGATTAATTATATCCAGTAATTCATCTAGATTACTGAAAAAAAATGTATGTTGGATGAGTAAACTATCCTACTTAAGAAACAATGTTTTCAAAATCAATGTTTTCAAAAGATACATTACAAATACATGAAAGATGCATAAAAACTATTGGTTTTATCCATTCCGAAATGTGTTAGCTTTCCGATATCTATCCAGCGGGATCCCAGAATGTGATCCATGGCATTACATTACATTTTTTTTTTCCAAACATCAGATGAACTTAAAATAAGGAAAATTAAAATCAGGATATGCCTGATCCATAGGCAACCAGATGACTGGACATATACAGTTAGTATTTTACATGGTATTGGGATGAAAGCATAATGTAAATACAATCAGATCCATTACACAATTATAGCTTTAGTTTTTTTTTAGTCCTATTCTATGAAATGTGCCCAAGAGAGCCCTACGGGAAATATAAGTAATCATGACTGTCTTGCCACTTATTGTGTTTCATAGTTCTTAAAATCACTAGAGCTGAAAGCGCAATCCAGTCCCTACTTCAGAAGCAAAAAAAATGTGCAAAAAATGGATTGCAATTAAGAAAAAAAAAAACATATAGCAAGCTTTGGCAATAATATTACTGTCCGGGAGAGAAAATAACTGTAATACCCTGAGTTTTAACATCAAAATTGTTATTGCTTTTAAAATTCCACAAGTGGCATATAATGACAGCATAGCAACAGGATTCTGATTACATTGTAATAATGTGGGTTTCTCAGTCAGTCTACAGTTATAACCAGGCGATTAGGCAGCAGCACCTGGAGAAACTCCATTAACGCTGACTGCTTCCATCTCCTCTGCAAGTCATTTACAAGTATATGATCCTAATTTCTATAAACATGCTGGGGCTGAGATATTATTTGGACAATTGGGATTATTCTAGTAGATGCTTAAATGTTTTTTTTCCCTCCCACTGCCTGAGGCTTGATACAGATGAAAATCAAAACTATCTTTTTTCTTCTGTTTGTTTTTAAAAAAAGAAAAACTGATCCCCCCACCTCCACTAAGCCAGGGAAACAGGAGTGTGTTTGTGGATGAGCCCAGGTAAACATATTACATCAAACACTTGAAAATTCAGTTGCCAAAACAGCAAGTAATATTCTTCTGGATGCTAATCAACAAATGAATAATTTCTATACTATAAAGTAAAACGTCTGCTAGAAACTTAGGTGCGGTATTTCATTTAGCATGCTTAGCACCCATGACTTTTTATGGTTAACAAGATCAGTTTGTCTGACATAAACTGGATCATCCACATGGAGACCTAAGCGGGTGCCTAGGAATTGTGAGGAATCCAGGGGCAATGGAAACTATGCTTCTCTGACTGTCTCCAGCTGCCTTTAAAAATAGTAAAAATTACTCAAGGCTGTCCTTGTTTCAAAAGCAAGGATAACATCACCAATGCATTCTTGACACTCAAAACTTTGAAAGATGGCCATAGTCATGTAATTTTAAATGCCTTGGACACAGCAGTGGCATCATCCATACATCCGAGGACCGAGAGGGAGGCAGGTAGTTGTTTGTATTATTTATTGCTAACTTTATTTTTTAATGGCTGTCAGGGTATTTGCCATTTGCTTTCTTTTTTGTATTTTAGTTTTTTTTTTTTCATTTTCATTTCATTTTTTTCATTTTAAAATGTCTCGTTTATTCATTTGTAGTCAACCATAATGCATTATACTTCGTTTTTTTTCAGGGGAATTAGGGATTTATTTTTGTAGCAAATTTGAAAACATTTATATTTTATTTTAGGTTTTATTGGAAAAATATATACAAATTTTTCTAAAATGCCCTATACCGAAATTTAAAAAACTTCCAACAGATAGGTAATTATTGTAGAAGAGACTTTATATTTTTCTTCTACCACAATGTCTATCCCCTGCCTGCCAGCAGCTTGATTTACAATTTGCATTTTGTGCATGAGCAGCTCAGTGGACAATAGGGGAATAGTAGTATGTTCTGGATTCATGGATGAATAAACTTTCATAAAACTGAGAGACTGAAAGAGAAACTGAAAGAAAGTTACATCATTCTAGCCTAGCCAATCAAGTCAGCTGAAGATTCCTAATTACAACAGAAGATGGGTAGGTGATGGAAGAACCAGCAAAGGAACAACAAAAGAGGTTAAGGACCTTTGCTGCACTAAAGGGGGGCACTTCTAGGTAAATGTGTCATAATGTAAAAAACATGCTGTGCATTCTTACACATTAGGCCTGGTTTAATAAAGCTCTCCAAGACTGGAGAAGATATGCTTCCATGAGTGAACTTGGGTAATCTAGAAAACCTGGAATGGATAAGGATTGAAAACATTTGCTAACAAATAGCAAATGACTTAAGAAATCCATTCCAGGTTTACTGGATCACCCAGGTTCACTAATGAAAGTGTGTCTTCTCCAGTCTTGGAGAGCTTTAATAAATCAGACCCATTGTGTCAAGCTTCTGGGGAACATAAACATATTCTGTTTTAAGAATCCAATATTGTCAGGACAAAATACAGCATGTGTAAACTGACTAATCTATTTGTATCTGCTGTGTTTGTCATTTAAAGTATAGGCAAAACAAAGTTATTTTTGTACCACTTAATTGCTTGTGATTTTAACTGTACATGGAAGTTACTTTTGCTGATGTGTCATGGCAGTAATGGAGTGATATTCAAGGTATGATATGATATATATATTATATGCCTGTTCTTAAACGATCATAAGACACCGAGGTCATTGTGTTTTTACCCTAATGCTTTCATTATAGTAAAAATATTTAGAGTGTATAAAATTATATATGATTCATCAGTTTTATGTTCTACTGAGATGTAATGGACATTATCATACTACTTACTTTGTTTTGTGTGAACTCACGAAACATTGAAGCAAGTCCATCATCATCAATGTCGCAGTCAGTCTTGATGGCTATGTTGAGGATGTGGATTGGTTCATCTCGAATACTCTGAAGAAAGAGCATAAAAAGTTGATTGAACAGCCTTTTCCCCAATGTAACTCTCCAACAGTTTAAATAAAAATGATCGTTATTACACACAGAAATCCTAATATTGAATTTTTATGTTTTGTAATCCTACAAATTATTCACCCCAACCCATTTACCTTTAGACCTAAATCTAGAATTTAGGTCTTGTGTTAGCGTTACCAATATTACCCTCTCATTTTAGTGTAGGCAGCACCAGCAAAAATATTCTCAATGATTTATAAAAAGGATAGCAAGAATACATTTCCCATTAGTAATAAATCACTATTTATCCATGTCAGTGGTAAAAATAGTAATAATAAACCTTTTAAGCAACAGATATCCCTATTTATTGGTGTCAGTGGTAGTAATAACAAACCGTCCTATAGCAATTATAGATGCATGTTCATTAGGGTCAGTGGTAGTAATAAGAAACCTCTTCAGAGTTTTAAAAATAATACCCACTTTTACAATAAATATCCCATTCACTGGTCTTCAGTAGCTTTTTACCTGCAAACATGTTCTTTCAATGCTTCTTCTCTCTTGTATCTATCAGAACTTCACTATGTCTGCCAGGCAGGAGAACACAACCCGACACACAAGTCTAGTGTCACTTGAGTGCTGAATATTGGGATGCATATGACATTCTGGCACTCAGAACCCTGATGTCATCCTGCATTTAGGCTGTAACAAAGATGCAAAAGAAGGACCCATGGGCCATCTGTTGGACATCCCTGCTATATGCTCTAGAGATGAGAGGGTGAGGTGTTCTGTAGTCCAAAGCAGGAGCAAGAAACTTAAGGTGAACACATTACTTTTTAGTAGATACTGTATAGTATAGGTAATGTGAACGGACACACTGAGACATAAATACATTACTAGCAGGATCACCATTTAAAAAAATTAAAACATTAAACCTCAAGACTGAGTTGCTAAGCTGCATCATATTACTCTTTTTGTTCTTGGATTTAGATATTTTTTGGAGCTTTTGAGTGTTTAAAAATGTGTGTGTTTACTGCTTAAATCCAAACTTGAAATTTAATTTTTTAGACAACATGTACCTGGATATTCTATGACACTATTTCCTATAATAATATTTTTAGATCTGATACATTATGATACAGTCAATAAAGGCAGTTATTGGTTAGATTTAAAAGGTTTGGGTTAAAAAATCAAAAAAGTGATACAAACTGAATAGCCACATAAGAAAAGGAAAAAGCCCCAAAAGGACTGCACCACCAGGCAGTAATATATGATTATTAGAATATAGAAAAGAAATATAATTTTTGACTAACAGTAATCCCGAGTGTGACTCGGGGTGGATTTACCATGCAAAAAGCGCTCACACTCGGGGTCACTTAAAACATAAAAAAAAAAAAAAAAAACACACACTTACCTTGTTCCGTTGTCATCCCCCGGCATCCTGTATATATATACTACTGTACAGTAATATTACATGGTTTTTTTTTAAGTTTATTATTAAATGTATTAAATTTATTAAGTATTGGACATATTTTGGTGAGTTATGCCTAAGAATTATAGGTCTACAATGTAAAATGAATTTCCATGCAAAAAAATTTAAAGCTTTTTTGCATGTAAATACAGACAGAATTAGAACGCTAGGGGGGTTAAATGCAAAAGCAGACAAAAATCAAAAATCCCCATAATGTATACAGAAGGCAGCTATCCAAATTTATCTAAAATGCCTTGTTTGAACACCTACAGTTGTTCACTGCTGTAGGCATACCCAGGTCTGACAACACAAGGAAATAAAATACAATGAAATCAAGCACAAACATAAATCAAATAATACATTACATGCATGCTAAGGTTGCATAATAATTAAAATTCTATATATAAAGGATAATGAAGAGGCAATGTCAAGATAGAGCAACAATAGAAGAACAATATTAGAACAAAGTACGAAAGCAGTTGCCTAGGGGACCAAAAGGGATAAAACTAATGCTAATATTGAGAGTTGTCAAAGCATGGAAATTTAAAGGTAGGAGGTCAGAGGGAACCCTTTATGTGTAGCTTCATACATGCCATTTTATCATTGGGTTTGATTCTCCTTTTGTGTTGTAGGTCTCTTCCTTATGGCTAGTTCACCAAGGTGTTGCGGTCATACAAGTGTTTCATACAAGAAACCTCAAAATATATAACTTGCAGGTATAATATATTGCAGGAAAGTAGACAGGAGCATACTGTGGAAGAGTGTATTAACCACTGGCATTAAATTAAAAAAGGCATCGCTAAGCAGTTGTGAACTTGGAGAACTAGAATTTTGCCAGACTGACAAACAGAAGACTTGGAATGGTAGGTTCTGTACATTTCCAAGTTTTAATTCAAACTGAAAGAACACCCTAATGTCATAACATCATGGCTGACCCCAGCAAGCAGCAAGTAAGACTTAAAAATCACTATACATGTTAAAGTACACCACATTTAAAAAATAACTTCAACAAATAGGTACCTTATTGTCATCTTCATCATAGAGAGAAGGATGACCAGCTTCTGGAAAGATAGGACTCTGAGGTGGGGAGTCTGAGAAACAACTCATGACATCATCAAACATTCTGAGAATAAAATTAAAAAAATAGATATTGCATCATATTCATACATTTATTGGCTCAGGAAAAAAACAAAAAAATATGCAAAAAGGTAAAAAAAAAAAAAAAAATGGGGTTTTTTTTCCTTTCTCATCATCTCATCATCCTGCTCAATGTCACGTGAAAGATCTAAGAAAAGCTTTTAAAGTATCTAGAGTATCTTACTTCCACATAGCTGACATGCAGCAAACTTCTCATAAAAATAAAGAGGCTACATTAATCTAATCAGCCTTTATTAGGCAAATAACTGAAAAGCCTATGACGTGAGCAATGAGAGCTGTGTAATCGCCTCTCTTCCCAGGGGTCGTGCATCTGCACACATGGAAAGACAGATGCCACACTCATTGATTCAGGAGAAGACAGTCCCTGCTGGGCTGTAGTCGACAGCTATGCCTAATTCTTCCTGACATTTCATTCCTTACTGTGCAAGCAGATTCCTATATTCCTGTTCCCATAACAAGCACCAGCTCCCACTGTTGAAATGCAAGTGGGGAGTCATGCAAAAACAGCTGAGATGGAGAACATTAGCAGCGCCCATTTCAAAGCTTAACAACAGACCACAGCGCTCCAATTTTAAAGCAACAAGATGGCATACAAAGTGTTCTTATTGGTCAAAACACATTTATTTCTCATATCTATGCAATGTTGGCATATTCTACAGAGCTTTACAAAGTACAAACATGAGTATCACCCAGAGGAAACTCAACGGAGAATAAATTTCATGCAGAAAAGATAAATCTCAATCTACTTCAAAGTCAGTAATGAAAACCATTACACTTCTGCATTGCTCAAACCTGATATGATAAAGAAGCATACAGCTATTAAAGTATAAACATAAAAAAATAAAAAATAAAACTAAACAAATATTCACTCTTTAATGGCAATATACCTCAGAAATATGGTATACAATACTAAACTAACTATTAATAATTAACCTTACATCATAGTTCTTTATCATGTTATATAAATTGGTATGTTATGCACACATGAAATACCTGACAAAATCATCAAAAGTTCGAAAGGCAACCATTCCACCCATTCTTTGACATGGAGGAGTGAATGAGGTATCCAGGAGGACATCACTGACACTGGCAACATGGACCATTCCATAGTGATTAAGATTGGAAGAAAATGACATTCTGTAAGGTAAATACATTTATGAGATACCTTATATATGCTTCATTATGTCAAATATACAGACTTTTTGTGAATGACACATAATGCATATCTACAAAAGCGATTATTAAAAAGTACCCGTAAAATGGTAACGTCACACAGGGTGCATTAAGAGACCCTGAGGTCCATGCAGTATTGGAATATTATTGATGTTGATTCAAACTCCAATCTTTCTAATTCTCTCTAATAGTCTCTAATTTTTTGTGTGATTACTCCAAAAGTAAACTTTCAGTTTTATTTTTTAGGTGTCAATTAGAAAATATGCAAGAAGTAAGCAAGAAGGAGAAGGTGCCTAGTTGCACA
Source organism: Pyxicephalus adspersus (assembly GCF_032062135.1). NCBI lineage: Eukaryota > Metazoa > Chordata > Amphibia > Anura > Pyxicephalidae > Pyxicephalus > Pyxicephalus adspersus. The sequence goes on from NC_092858.1 coordinate 104,951,185, forward strand.
CTGAAATGGAAGCAGGCCCATGTAATATTGAGCTTTCTAGCTAGTTTTACCTATTTTCAAAGTGATCATGAGATGCTATGCTTACTATTGTACATATTGAAACCACATTGCATCACTAAGTAGGACAATTTGTCTTTAGACAAATATTGATCTCAATAGTACTTTTGAACAACTGGGGATTTTAGGTATGGAGTATATCTTCTTTTGTCGTGATAATGGACATATGTAATATCTTTTCAAATAAAGAACTGTATTTGGGATGAATTCTCTTTACCCATACAATATTTGATGTTTTTAATATGAGTGATATTTATAGCATTACCCCTCAAAATTTTTATCTGGTAAAATAAGTTATTCTAAGTAATTTTACAGATATCATTAGTATTGAATACTAAAATTGCCTTAACTAATTTCCCACCAAATTTTTGAACTCCGCTTATTTTTTTCTAGCTTTTAATGTAAAAACTCTAACATACCTTGGTCATTTGAACTGAGCAAATGAAGAAAGAGTGCATAATCAGAAGTTACCACAGTAACTAATGCATGTCAAAATGTTCTTTAGATATTGAGATAAAAGCCACAGAAAGCAAAAGACAAATTGCCTGAAAAGTTCTACTGAGCCTACCCCATAGTCTTTATTATGATGAGTGAACTCATCAATAAATAGGAGGAGTTGGGTAACAAAAAAAGAAGGTAAAAAGCAAGAATGAGAGTTCAGAACTAAATATCCGCAGCTTTAATCTCTGAATCTGAAGATTTAAATGGAATATTGTAAAGGAGGAAGTAAATATTTCTACTTTAGTATAATATACTGATCAGCAATAGATTAAAAACACTGACAGGTAAAGTGAATAATGTCTCACTATGAAAGGGAGGGGGAGCAACAACTAAAAAGCCAGTATTTGAATTTGATGTGTTAGTGGGGGAAAGAATGAGCGATTTTGACAAGGGCCAAAATTGGGATGGCTTGAGGACTGATGTCACAGCACCTCTACAATGGCTGGTTTTGCATGGTTGTTGTCAGTATGTAGTGGTTATGACCCAGCAAAAGAGGTCCAGGGAAGGACAACTGGTGAATCAGCAACAAGGTCATGAACAATCAAGCTCATTCTCATTAATGCATTGGGAAAAGGGGGATAGCCTGTCTAGTTTAATTTAACAGAAGAACTGATGAAGCACAGTTTGCTGAAAAATCTAATATTGATCATGAGAGAAAGGCGTCAAAATACATTGCATTGTGGCTTGCTACACATTGAGACTCCTGTCCACTGCCGAAAGCACCTACCATGTGGATGGCCCTGTGCATGTGTGTAATTTACCTAGGAAAGAGATGGCACCAGAATAAAGTATAAGAAGTAGAAAGGCAGAGGCAATGTAACATAAACAAACTGCTGTTTATGTCTTAGACCAGACATCACAGTGCACCTTACAAGGTATTGTGAATTTCAGGACTAAATAGGTAAAGGCTGTTTTGGGGGTAACAAGGGGGATTAGGCAGGTGGGTTTTATGTTTTGACTGATAGGTGTGTATAACATCACTCCAAAAATTATATATTTATGCTATAATATAAAAAAAAATCATACCTGTTCAGGGTAGGGATGTTCCCTCTGCAATGAAAGAAAAAAAAAGACATACATTATTAATATTAAAAAAATAAAAGCTGAATATTTTTTTTATTAGGATAACATTAGGCAGGGATAGAACTTCATTATTTTATTTCTGTATCTTTGCTTTTGACATCAGGGTATAACCTAGAGATGTTGTAAAACGAATCCTCGTTAGTGGGGATGAAGACAACAATAAAAGCTTTACAGATTCTAACAGTCCACTCTACCGCAAAAAGAAAATTTTTATAAAATCAGAATGACCTTTTGAAGAACTTTCCCCTTATCTCCTGTCTCATGGCCCAGTGTATAAAAAGTATACAATATCTAAGTGTGTCAAATGGTTTAAATTGATAAGAATCTCCCTAAGTACAAAATAATCTTGGGCGGCCAACCCCATAACACTAGTAAATATAAACAAACATGAAATTGAAAGCGAGAAAGAGTAGGTTTATTTTATGGCAAAGGGTTTTTTTTTTTTTTAATGTTGCTTAGTATCATAAATATTTATGATACTAAGCAACAATACAAATAACTACTATTCTTTCTTTCAGTTTCATATTTGTTAATAAAGTGTATGAAATGAGCAAAACTTACACTTTCAGGCAATTAATAAAAGCAATTGCAATTTACTAATGCTATCATGTAAACACATTACTATGCTAAACTCAGTTTACCCTCTGAGTTTTCTATAATACATTAAGCCAGATTATCACAGACCATTTCGCAGGGTCTAAAAGGTGAATGGAAGGACTATACAACCTGGATCTGGTACTGTGTAGCCCCCACTTCCATTCATACAAATCAAATTCAAGTTTCCAAGGCAAGTCCCTGGCAAGTTCCCTCCCTTACCTCTAAAAATTAAAAATCCAACAATAATCTGCATACTCCACTTCTAAACAAAAATCCCACCTAAATCTCTCAAGCTCTGCAAGCTAAATTTCACCACAAATCCAAAAATCACTCCTCCTCCCAGTAGAAATCTCCCCCTATGCTAGAATTTCCACTTCCCACTTCCAGCACAAATCTTTAACTCCTCCAATATTCCCCCTTCCAGTACAAATCTTTGCCACTCACTCATTTCTTTACTCCCAGCACAAAAATACCCTCTTCCAAGCTAAATCTTTAATGCTTTCCAAAATCTTTCCAATACAAAAACCCCTCTTAAGCATTATAGATCTAAGAAAAATTCACCCAGTGTCCTTTATCCCACTAGTTGCAAGATGCAGAGCAATGAGAGGCAGGGGTTCCTTCCAGGCTCCTCGTTAATTTGTGTCATTTGATATATATATAGAATCTTCTTAATTCAGAAGATCAGTATCTCCAGTCACAAATCAGGTTTGTGCTTCTTAAGTGGAGTTACAAGAAAGATTGTCAAGACTGCAGATGCCACAAAAATAGCTGAGAATAGGAAGGGAAACCTCTTGCAGCCCTCTCTTCTGACCAACTGCATACATAAAAAAGTAATGATTACCCTTCCAAATGGGATACACTCAATGCTACAAGTCATATCTGAGGCAGCTAGTTGGATCCTAATTGCTTTAGAAATTTTCTTAGATTACATTATTTACTTATTAGTTTATATACTTTCTACCAAGGACTGCTTTTAGATATATATGTATTCAAAGTGATTCTAATGGCAAAAGTACCCAATGAATCTGTTATAAGGCTATGCAACTGGCAACAGCTTTGCTTTAACTGGAGTCCACACATTCGCTTCTCCTTTGCTCAACATCCTGTGTCATTTATTAACCAGTAAAAGAAAGTACGCACATATGCAAATGTAAGCTGTAAGAGGATGATCACACTTCACTGTGCATTATATAATTTCTTTGCAGGAAAAGCAGAGACTAATGGGGTGAAGAGAAGAGCAGAGGGGAAGTTCACCACTAGCACATCTACTGCTGAGAAGTTAATGATGTAGACTCAGTTTCATGTTCAAGTAAAGGTCTGCGACATTTTGAAGCATTCAAGCTGTGGAATGCATAAACAAATTGTAAACACTGAGCTAATATATATATATATATATATATATATATATATATATATATATATATATATAACACACACACTGCTCTGCTCTTGGCCAACTTGAAATATTCTGGACCTACTACAATATTGTTGTTCTAACTCCAACTATCTTCATCCAACAAGTAAAAACGAACTCCCTTGTAAGGTACACAGAGAACCGCAAAAGATGTTTTGTAGCTTAAAGTGCTTTGTTGATGTCAGACAAGTGGTGGCAAAAGTGGTCCCTGTCCTTGTCAAACACTTAGCCATTTCAACCACTATGCAGGTTCTTAGAAAAACAGTATTTAGGCATTTGAAAGCAGTAGCAGGCATCTCACTCTACCGCTCACTACCTCCCCCTTTCACTCCCTATAGGGATCTGCAAGTGAAATGCTAGATGCAGTGTATCAAATGTGGGCATGATTCCTGGACATGAGGAAGTAGTACATGCACAGCAGCAACATCACCACTGATCCTTTACAGAACCAAATTAAATCATTAGAGCATTGCTCATAGCTTATCGGGCACAGGTTTCTGCCAGACAAAATGGAGCTACAAATCAAACTACTTTGCTGTATTGCCATCTTTGCTAACCCAGAGTGCATAGGATATTGTATAAATGTAAAACAACTATAGTATATAGATAATAAAAAAAAAAAATAATTATATTTTTAGATTTACAAAACAAAAAATATTTAACAAAAACTTTTGGCTTGAATTGCTACAGGTACACAGTCAAGGGACCAGGCTATACTGATCAAGGTAAAAAAAAAAATCATTTTTTTATTCCCACCAGCTTAACCAATCTTCCACCTGCTATCACAAGTAAAACCCTGCACAATTTAGGTATATCTAAAGCGTATCTTATTTTCAGATTTAGTAAAGTGTCAGGTAGCATTATACTGTATGTGCACATGATGGAAAATCCAAAACTAGAACAGGAGGTTTAAGTTGGGACACTTGATCAAGTGACAAATAAAAACAGGTTTTGGCTTAAGTACACTTTTTTGTGGCTTTTGTTGGGCTGAGATATTTTTTGGCACCCAAAATGTTCTAAAAGTAAAAGCTTGTTACACCACAATGTCAGAAGAATGAATGTATAAGTTAATAAGCTCTTTAAGATCTTTAGTCTATGTGAATATACTAGGCATTGTAAACGTAATTGTATACTCACAGCAACTGTTTACTGGCAAGTACAGAAAACTTTTTTGAAAAAAAAAATAATATCCTACCTTCTCAGACACCATTGGTAAACTGATAAATTGGTCATAGAGTTTTTATTAAGTTAACTGATGAACTGTCTGTGCATTGTCGGTTTTCTGAGAATTTTTGTTTCTTTATCTACTTTTTGTACAAGTGGTCTAATAAAGAATGCAGCAAGGGACATTTTGTCTGGGTGAACTCCCTCAGTGATTAAATCCACAAAAGCGTATCCCCATAACAGATATAGAGCTTTTAAGCAACCCTAGCCCTTTAAATTTCACAGATATGTTCGAATAATGGATCCAGGTTCCACTGATTCCTTTCAAAAGTCAACACATTTTTCTGGCTGCATTCTTTACGCAGCAAAGAGAAAATAGGGAGTAACAATATGAATTTGTGTGTCTACCATGAACATATCCTCTGTGTGAAAGACTCTGATTACTCATGTATACAGGTCAAGGTACTTATGCCAACTAGCAGATGATAATGGCAAACTAGTGCATTTGTTGAATCAATCCTCTGATCATCACTCTGATTACAGTGAAGCACATTTATAAGAGTGGTTCTTAATGTGATCTATCATATTAATATTCTAAACCTACAAACAAAAATCTCTCCACAGACCATAGTAACACAAAATGATGAATGCAGGTAAACACTCTGCTTCGCATGAAAATATTGAGTACTCTTATCTCCTATCATTTTTAAAATGAAAAAAGGAAAAGCATTAAGCTTGGTTCCTCATCTGCCCAAAGCAGGGGCTCCCATCCCTTTAGCTACTAGCTTTATCCAGTGCATAGAAATCATCTAGGTCCTTTTTAGATACAATGATCTCAGTACCATGATCAGGCAGGTGAGTGCAAGCTATAACAGTACACACTAACTGTTCTGGCACAATAAACATGAAGTGCAGGATGAATGAAAATCTATGCCTTAAAATCTGCTCCAGTCTGCCTAGTCCTGGCATAACCATGTTCATCTAGCCTAATCTAATATACATATATTGTAAGTGTATGTCTACATAAGAAGAACAAAGAAGCTGAACCTTGGGTAAAGCCTAACATTGATGAAGTGTCCCTGTGCGGGGGGGACACTGAAACCTCTGCTAGCCCATTTTTACTCTGGGATTCAGAAGTGAAATCTATCTGCCACAGTTTGTAGCTGTCTCCTAAAATTTTATGAAAATTCAGAATCTTCACAATGCATTATGCAAAATAAATGTAATTCCTTCAGAAGGAGTGTAGGCCTCCACATATTAGGGTAAGTAGTTGTTTAGACCTGGGAATTCAGTACCTGATTAACCAAAAATATAGGCAGCTATTAGGTGCTTTAATTCTGTAGTATGCAAAAAACTATATACTTTGATTTTTGCTGAAAAATCTAGCTTTTATGTGCAACAATTATGATAGATGGATCTTTAAAAAAGGGTATTTATTTTCCACTTATATTATGTAAGCGTTACTTGGCTTTTCTAAAAGCTTTGAAACTAAACTATTACAAGTTCCTCATAATTATCCTGAAGCTGTAAATCAAGTCTGTAATCACACACTATATTATCCAGACTTAAGTCTGAAATTATGATGGATAATATAAACAAGGATGATTCATGTGACACATGTAATTCTCATCCTTGATATTAGAGAATGGCTGAAGACCTTGACAAAACGAGTCTTGTTATAAAAAAACACACTGTTTTTCCAGTACGCTGACTGACCTTTTTGCTTACAAAGACATACATTTCAGCAATCATCAGCAAAACATGAAAAATAAATCCAGGCTGGGCTCAGAAGGGACAGCTGAACAATGGATGCCAGGCATTTACACTTCCTCTTATTCATGGCAGTTGAAACCACAGCGGGAAGCAGATTTATGAGTCCTAAAGACTATTCCTATAAAGAAAAGGTGTATGCGTTTGAACTGTGCTTGTTCTCTAGTGAAGAAGCATTACAGAAAAAAAGATGGCGAGACACATAGATTGATGTATCTCAACTCTTTGTGATAGTTATACTTCTCATCCGTTTCTTGTTCCAATATAGAAATATTTATGTATTTCTTAAATAGTTTTAACAAAAGAAATTTAGCTCGAGTAAAGGCATCTACAGATTTAGGAAATCCTAGATGTGTCAGACCTCAAAAAGATTAGTTGGCACATTGTGTCCCTATAACAATTCTTCCGATCTTTGTGCAATGTTACATAATATCTCTTTACAACAGTCAGAAAAATTATTCTGATTGGTTGCTATATTACTACACTTTTTGCATTGCTATTTTGGCTTTTTAAACTAAAGTGAGGAAATATATTCTTTGTTTAAAATCCCTATAATAGGTCAGGTTAAAAGCAAAACCAAAAAGTATCTATTTATGTATCAATAATAATATTTTGATTATTATTAATAATAATAATAAAAAACTGGATTTATATAGCGCCAACATATTAGGCAGCACTGTACATTAAATAGGGGTTGGAAATGACAGACAAATACAGACAGTGGCACAGGAGGAGAGCAACTTGTGCCACAGGTGGGGGAAGTAACACACAATAGGATGGGAGATATGTAGTGGTGGGAAGCAGTGAGGGTTTCAAAAGACAAAAGAAGATGGGTAAGCAAGTTTGAAAAAATGGGTTTAGAGTGCTCTTTTAAATGAGAAGAAGTAGGAGCAAGCTGAATAGGACAAGGAAGACCATTCCAGAGAGTTAGGGCAGCTCTAGCAAAGTCTTGGAGCAGTGCGTGTGATGAGGTTATGAGTGAGGAAATCAGTAGTAGGTCACTGAAGAAGCGAAACGGCTGGGGGAGTATTTTTTTACCAGGCCAGAAAGATAAGTGGGACAAGAACTGTGGAGGGATTTGAAGGCAGAATACAGGAGTTTGAATTTGATTCTAAGGTGAAATGGAAGCTAATGAAGAGAACTACAAAGCGATGCAGCAAAGAAGAGGGGTGGGAAGGATGAATGAGTCTGGCTCAAGCATTTATAATAGATTGTATTAGAGAGAGTCGGGTTAGGAAGCAAACTAAAGCAAAGAGAGAGCAGTGTCACTGATACCAATAGAGCACATGATTTGTATTAGAAGGGGGTGATCAACAGTGTCAAAAGCAGAGAAAAGATCAAGGAGAAGGAGGAGGGAAAAGTTGCCTTGAGACTTGGCTCTGAGGAGGTCATTGGCTAGTTTAGTAAGAGCTGTTTTGGTGGAATGGGCAGCTCAAAAGCCAGACTGGAGGGTGAAGGAGAGAGTTGGTGCTCAGGTAATCGGTGAGTCTTTTGTAGACAAGGCGCTCAAAAACTTTGTAAACATATGGGAGAAGGGGGATAGGACAGAAGTTTGAAGGTATGGAGGGGTCCAAGCAGGGTGTTTTCAAGCAGAGAGGTAGATACCAGTAGAAAGGGAGAGGTTGAACCGTTCAGTTAGGGTGGGGGTCAGAGTGGAAGAATGGACACGGAGTAGATCGGAGAGAGCTTGGTCAAACACACAGGTAGTAGATGGAGATGATAAAAGAGTAGACTTCACCCAGAGTACCAGGGCTGAGGGAGGCCTGTGATGATTTACAGGTGGAAGTCGTGGATATGGTTGGAGTGGCCTGGTGAGCAGGGACATCATGTCTCTAAATAAAATTGGTTAACAATTAGGCCCTTGAAAATACTTGTTAAGCAAATTATCTATAAAATATTTTCTGAACAACTCATGGGGCTCTATTTATGAAACATGGAATCTGACATTTCCTCTTGGGAATCAATTACTGCCATTAAAACATTTGAACCTGGAAGATTCCCACGAGGAAATGTCCAATACCCATTTTATAAATAGAGCCTATTATGTTTAAATGCTAAATCATTAGTTTTATACATAACTTTAAATTGTTAAAATTGTTAATAAATACTTTAGACTTTGAGGTTGACTGCAGTGTTGTACTGCAGGCTCAACTGCATTCCCAACTGATCTTATTTAGCCAAAGAGGAGGAGTTGGGAACTATTTTGTTTACAAGTTTATGTGTGGTTGCAGCTCAGTTCCTGTAAGTACTATGTTGCTTCTGGCTGTGTGCTTGTTTTTTCAATTCTAGAGGAAGAACTGAACTGCCACTGGTTTCCCACAACATGTCTGAAAACGGCCTTTCTAAATTTTGCACAATGTGCCTCTTTGAGAGGTAAAGAGCCTGCCACCCACAAAAAATAAAAGAAAAAAAAAACAAAAATCAAATCACTAAAGTATCATAAAACTCATTGCATATTAATGTAATTTTAAAAACTGCTTTTATTCTTCCTAAATCTGCAGCTATCATTAAAAAGGAAAACCACGATGTCATTAGATCTTTTTAAGGTAGTTACTAATATAGGCTGACAATTGTCTCCATGTTGTGTCTTTGAATTTTCACCTTGTCACATGTGCCCATGATAGATACAACCAGCGGTGCCAGCACACATTGTGCAGACATGGTCCATCATTGCCACTATCAGAAATACAGGCTCAAGCAATGATGTACAACCAATAATAGGGAAAGTGCATATAGGAAGGAAAGGAATGCAAGAGATGGGAAAACGGAGATTCCAACTCCTAAAAAGAAATATATTGAAAAATAAAAATACGGCGGTTGTTGAGGATACCTTTAGAAAGCTAAATGTTATCTAGTTGTAAATACATTAAGGAATCCTAGTGCATGTCTTTTTTGCTACAGTTGCTACTGTTTATTTTTCTATAAGGAAACATCTCATACTAAGACAAAGCAGAAAACAATGCACTGGAAACATGTGGAAGACAAGCCTGCTGCTTTCTACTATTAGGGTAGCTTAAGACACCCAAGCACATTGTTTTTCTAGGCATCTAATTGAATATCTAAGAATATGTTCCGATTGCTTAACATATTTTAAAAATAAAAGCAACCAGTTTTTCCATTTTGATTTTAGTGAGCATAGAATGAATTATTGATGAATTGGCCAGCTAATATTATTTTATACTTCTCCTAAATGCATGCATGTAAATTTGCCCAGTATGCAGAGAATCTCACACAATGCGATGGAATAAAAATAAGGCAAATCACATTCTCCCAATTAAATCTTAATCCCTAAAAAAAAGTATTTCTACAATTATCTACATTGTTAATGAAGGTGTTTTGCATTTTACTGAAAATAATAAAAACAACAGATATTTATAGGTTAATCTTTGGGATCTTTATTACGGTACACACACACACACACACCAGTGTTCAGTTCCTTTGTCACACATAAGGCACACCTTATTGTGTTTAGTAACTGCTGCATAGAAAACTTCTGTCTACTCCAAGTTTGAATACGGTATCCTGGGACAAAAACAACATATATACACCATGTGGTATTTCCCATTCACTCTAGTACAAATATTAAAATATATATGTAAAGCAAAAACTTCTAAACCCAAATTACAGTAAAAAAGATCAATATAAAATGATTACATCTTACAATATGATTTTCACCAAATTCTGAATTAGAGGAAAAATAGTAGGAAAGAACTGTACTAGGAATGAAGCTCAAAAAAGGAGAATTAATTATGAAGAAACTGCATTTAATAGAAGCACATTATTTTAAAGTGCGCATAGAGTATGGAGAGCAGATGGACCCAGCTGTGTGTCCTATTCCGATTCTGATTACTTTCCTTGTGTGTGCAGCTCATTTATTCATCGCAAGCTTACCCCATCCTAAAAAAGACTGCACTAAAATTAATGGACTGCTGCTCAGCTAAGACAATGCCACTGCTAGACTAAGCTTGACAAGAATTTCACAAAGATGATTCTAAGGAATGAAAAAGTATGGAAGAGTTTTTTTGTTTTTTTATTGTGTCAAATGGCATTGAAACTGGATTCACACTATAACATTTTTTCTCCAAAAGATTATGGATTCTTAAGGGAAAATACAGTCTATACTCAGTGATTGCATATTTTGAGTTATTACTGCTGTAATAAAAGTGAATGTTAATATATCATTTATGTTCTTGGGGTTCTATATATGTCTTATTGTATTAAATATAAATATTTGTACTTTAGTGGCTAGATAGAGGTTTCAGTATCCCAATACAATGACAGTCTCTACTAGCTGTTAAGGTAATGTAATGTCATAGGGAGTGCATGGTCTTCAATTCTTTAGCCAAATCATAGCAGTCAGAGAATAATTAGTGAATGTCACTACCTTATAAATACCTTACTACCTTTAAATACATTCTGTGAGCTTGCATAGTGAGAAAGAGGATATAGATAGATAGATAGATAGATAGATAGATAGATAGATAGATAGATAGATAGATATCTCTACACAAAATATACAAAAAACTGTTAAAAAAAAAACATATTTATAGAAAAAAAAAAACAATAAATAAAACAAAACATTACATGTTCAGAAGTTCATTATTGGATAGCTTAAATTAATCTAAAGCTGATTTTTATCATTCTAGATTAGGCGAGATTGAGGGTTAAAAACTATTCATTACTCAGAAGAAAAAAAGCAAAGCAAGTATCCTACAATTACTTTAAATGCTTCATATGTGAGGTGGGCATCCAATTCCAGTTTAGAGAGTGTACTACAGTTCCATGTACATCCAACATTTTTGGGGCTGCAAGGGCTCCCTTTGTCAAGACAACAAAAAAGCAATGAGGATCTGTGTCTTATGGTGCACAGAGTGTGATTTTCCTTTCTGCGAAGAGTTATTTTCTTGTCTCAAGAGAGAAAGTAAAAAGAGGAACTACCCCAATGGGGTATAGACAGCAAATTAAAACTGACAGGTTTTACCATTCTCAACCCATTCAAACCCTCATGCATCCCAGTAGGTGTATGGCTGCTTCTTCAGAAGCTTTTTCTTTAATGGGGAGTAAAATGCTGATTGCGTATTGATAACTAGAGACCTCCCCAAGCACAAAGCTACCAAAATATTTTATCTTGTGCCTCACACCATAAAGAAAACATCAGGCTTGATCTACAAATTATATTTAGCCTCATGCACCTACCATATATACTGTGCTGATATGTTAACAACTCTCTACGGGGTATTGATAACGCAGTAGATCTAACATTCCTTGAAAAAAATGCTGGTAGAAAATCAATTATTGCCATTGATGCACATGGACCTAGAAGATTTTCCACCTAGGAAAGTTTTGTCAGGTTCACTGCTTTAAAAATAGACCCATATAATGTAATGCCATTTTCTTCTCAATGGCAAAACAGCAAAGCAAACATTCTGATCACACAATGTCCAATACATTACTAAACTACTTTACAGCATCAAGTGAGGAAATTATCTTTTACTTTGGTTTTAGATGAGTGTCCAAACAGTGAACTGGCATTTAATTACACTTTATTCCTTGGAAGGGTACCTACTATCTATAAACATAATGTTCCCTTAAGTTCTTTGTTATCTAATGTAAGTTTTATTGTGTTTTCATGTGTGCCGTTCCAAACAACCTTGAGGAACCAAATTTCTAGTTGGAACCCATCTGGGCTCTGAACTAGAGGTTAAGCACTTAGGCTCTTATATGTACCCAAGCAGATTTTGGTTGTTGCACATCTGTTAAAAGCATATATTTGCTTGTTAATCTAAAATGTTTTTTTATTCTCACAAATTATAAGAAAATCCACTTTTCTTTCCCATCCTAAGAACAGCTCAGAAATCACCAACTGCCCTTTCACCAACCCTGCAGGATGTTTCTAAGAGATCTAATTTCATCCTGGAAAGGCATGCTGAGTTTCTCAGCAGCTCAAGGGATGTTGAGGTCAGATTAAGCATGTGCAAGGGTAATTCTAACATTCATTGTTATATAAGAAAATACTGCAATAGTATAACAGGTTATTAAAAAGATAATGTATGTGTGTGTGTGTATGTATAAATATATTTTATATATATATAAAAAATACATGCACATATATAAATATTATATATCCACACACATTTAACATACTCACATTTACACATTGTTCAATACCTTTACATAAATAAGGAGAGACTCTAAAAAATATTCAAACAGTTACCTATATTAGTTTTACCAGACACAATTGTAAAATTATAATAATAATAATTACCAGTAAATACAATACACATAGACCATAAACTTTTTACAAGTTTTGAGGGATCTATTTACATTTTACACATGATTATACAGCTTTCTTTAAAAATATATCTTGTCCTATTTGTGTAAGTATTATTCTCTAAAAGGCATGTTTTTTCACTATGGGTACTATTTGTAAATGTAAATGAAATGCTGCAATTAAAATTCTGTCCAGCACATGTAAATAATGCATAACAATAACAATCATTACTATTGCAACTGTGGCCATTTAACAAAGCTAAAGTGGCTACACTGGATCCACGAATACACTGGTTAAATGTGAAATGCTTTTGTCATCTACTGAAAAAAGGTTGACACTAGAATTACAGAATATTACAGATTGGTGATGGCCTGTTCTTATGTATGGCTAAACACTGCCATCTAGTGTTTTCATGTTGTAAAAACAACCCCTTAGCCAGCCTAATAATAACTACAATGTGTTGATTAAAAAAAAAAGTGAATTAAGGATTATACCAAATACAAATGCTAGTAATTAAAATTTGATAGCAATTTTAAACTGCAGCACAAGAAATGAACACAGTAGAAGAAATGTACACATATTTAATTGAACCAAGGTAGAATGTCATAAAAGTAACAATACAAAGCACTAGGAACGGGGTTAGGATTCACCACACATCCTATTGGTTTAAAATTCATGCTCCTAACAAATGTATATGCAAATTACCTAAACCATTTTTTCACTGAATCAGAATGCACTGAATGGCCTTTGAACCATGTTTAGAAGGGACGATAAAGGGGCTCTTGCATAAGCAAGACCTCTCATGGGGGGCTGAGAGCAGTCATGTGTCAGAGTATTATAAAGCTGATGTGAGAGAATAGGGAAAGCTGACAAAACTGCATAGGCAGATGTAGGGGTCAGATAGAAAACGGCTTTACTAATAATTGCTAGTGCTTTGGGCAATCAGACCCTTTGCTCCTTTTTTGTACTTTTTATTAGGGGCTTTTTGTCTTTAATTACAGTTTTTGGTTGATATGAGAGCAGTGATCATTTTTAACTGTATGATGCAAGCATATGTAGAATATATATTTCTTTATAAAGAGATATATTTCTTTTACTTTTACTTGTTGCTGACCATCTGTTTTTGAGTAGCCTTTTGATATCAGCCTGTTTAAAAAAAAAAAAAAAAAGCGCAACTAAACCACATTATATTTTATCATTCACATCCACCACACCACCTATTTCTAAAATAGAAATAACTAGCCTATTTTTCCTAAATAAACAGTCCTGCTTTAGCCCAAATAAACCAGTCTTATTATCTATGGCCAGGTCACAGGGACAGCCCCACTGAAAAAGAAAAAAAACATCTCCAGAGCCAGGTATTTGCTACCAATGTGTAATTTAAACCCAATTGCTGTGAATGTCCATTAAAATGGTTCTTCTAACAAGATTTGCTTCCAACAGACATCAGTGAGATTCCCTGCTACGTTCAGGTTTGCCACATTTTAAACAGGATTTGCCAAATCCTGAGCAACTCTACACCTAAGCAGATTTGCTCAAACCACAAATCACATACCACATGTTAGGAATGTTCAAATAAAGAATCCACAACAAAAAAAAAACCTATATGGAATTATTTGAACAATATTCTAAATATTTGTACTGTATATTTAAGGATGAGCGCCTCCTGGTTGAAAACTATTTAAAAAGGGATTCACTGCACTGACATTGGTAAGTATTGCTTTTGTAACCCTAGGACTAAACCTATTAGGTTACATATTACAATGTAACCAAACTAAAGAGGTACCAGATGTGTTCAGTAACCAGTACACAATCACTGCACTGACACTAATGCAAGAAATAGGATGGACCAAGTAAAAATACAAATTGTACAACAGAGCACATTTGCACCTCTACACTACAAAATATGTGAAGTTTCTTGTATAATTTATTGTCTATCAACCATGCGTATATAATACATCATACTGTCTTGGTGAGACCTACCAATAATTTCTATAATATGAGTTTCTGTATATATTTACATACATTTAACTATGTAATACATTTGTTCAAGCAAAATGCTTTTAGAAAATTGCTAGCAACATTTTACCAAATTGCACTGTGCTAAAACATGAAGATCAGAAAGGATCTATTCAAAAGACCAGTACTCAAAAGTCTAATGCATATTGCTTGAAGCTAAACTGTAGGTGGATATTAAAGACAAAGTAAAGCAGCTCTGCAATCACAAACATATTGCTAAATGAACCTGTGTAAAAACCTGGATCTGATCTGGTATCAGACTCCTGCAATCTGTTTGGCAGGGCTGGCATGTGAAAGAAAGAAGCAGTACAATAGTCAATCAGTTCATGTACTGATAAGAAGCATGATGACAGGTAGAGAAGCTAAAGAGACAGAAAGATGAGCTTATTACTGTTCCGATTCTTCCTTTACTGTTCAATCACAGGATGACCTGTGCCCAGAAGTGAGGTCAATAATGCTAGGCATTACACAAATGACATGCAGTGACATGTATTGCATGAGAAATATCCAAATTATAGGTGATTTTTATTCAAAAACAATTTTTGTTTTTTAACTGATTTAAATCTGGCAGTAAAAAGGTGTAAAGGTGTCCTCAATACCAAGGCTAACAATGTTTTATAAATCCAAATATGGTTAATGGTCTCTTAGTCTTTACACTATGAAGATAACATTATCCACAAATGACTTTAGAATACACAATATTCCATAACCATTACATATAAACATGAATCCTAGCACTATGGCAGTCATGCGAACACAAATATGAATGAGAGAAGGTCTACTAATAAACCATTACCCGTGCTGCTGCACATTAGCCAAACAATCTGGAAATTTCCCAAATATACACCCTACCTACAAATCTCCGCTATCAAAGGACGAACTTCACACTCAATTAACTAAGGTGGGCAAACACATGTTGTAGAGAAAGGGAAAGAAGTGAAGGAGGCTTTTTTAGATGGCACTTGGAAAATGAACTTGCTAAATTAAAAACATTACTTTATTAATTACTAGCATAAACAAAACAATTAAAATTATTATACAAATAAGGACATGTTGTATATATATCAATCAATGGTGCAACGTTAAAATGGACACTGCAGTTTTGCCAAATTTGTATGGTTGTAAGCATGTAGAAAAAACAAAGGTTGTCACCTTTTCCGACATGTTTCGCCTATTTAGGATTCATCAGGGGATGTTTGGGTGAACAAATTTGCAAATTTATGTGTCACATGTTCGAATCTGAACAATATATATATAAAACAATATATATATATATAAAATCATCCTATGGTCACTAAGCATTCAATCCAGAAAAGGGAGGTTAGCTTTATCATGAAGTATTGCATATTTTCAGCATGCAAATGTTTTCTAATATTATTTTAGTTTTGTGATAGGATATGGATTTCTTCTAGATGTTTGTTATTGTATTTAAACATAATTTGGAAATTAGCCACTAGAGGGAGCTATCAGTGACTGTTGAAATATCCTGTCTCCTCATCTCGCTCCAGGAGATAGGATCAGCTACCTAGGGAGCGATTTAATTTTAATTAACTAAAAAATGAGTAGTTATGAATCCTGGGCAGAAGTAGGAAAACACAACCACTGTAAAACTGCGCAAAGTGAAAAGCACAGCTTGTAATAGTATTAAACCGTGACTGCTTTCCTGCACATATATAACTGCAAATTACTCATAGAAAAAAGGACTTTTAAAACATTAAAACACACAAGATTTTTACATTAGGCTGATATATTTAAATGTTTAGCTTAAAAAAATTCTAAAAATGCTAAATTTCCCTAGTGATTAACAACTATGAGACTTTTTCTAAATTTAAAAATAGGGATTGCTGAATCCAACCAGGATTTGTACATTCTAATTGTTACATGATATTGTTCATAATACTACATTCATAGTTACATAGATACATAGTAGGTTAGGTTGAAATAAGACGTAAGCCCATCAAGTTGAACCACCAGGGAAATAAACATATCCTAGATATAAAACTAGAAAAACTTCTAGAAGCTTCTAGAAAAACATCCAGCTTTTTCTTAAAGCAATGTATAGTAGTTGCTGAAACTACTTCCTGCGGGAGCCGATTCCACATTTTCACAGACCTTACAGTGAAGAATCCCTTCCTTATCCGGAGCTTAAACTTCTTTTCCTCCAGAGGGAGCCGATTCCACATTTTCACAGACCTTACAGTGAAGAATCCCTTCCTTATCCGGAGCTTAAACTTCTTTTCCTCCAGATGCAAAGAGTGCCCTCTTGTTCTTTGTAATGATCTCAAAGTGAAAAATGGGGAAGAGAGTTCTCTATATGGACAGTTTATATATTTATACAGGGTGATCAAATCCCCCATTAAACGTCTCTTCTCAAGGGAGAACAGATTCAGTTCAACTAATCTCTCCTCATAGCTGAGCTCCTCCATTCCTTTTTTTAATTTAGTTGCCATTCTTTGCACTCTCTCCAATTCAACAATGTACTTTTTGTGAACTGGTGACCAAAACTGGACTGCATATTCCAGATGTGGTCTGACCAATGCTTTGTACAGGGGCAGGATTATGTCTCCATCATTGCAGGCTATTCCTCTTTTAATACAAGAAAGTATTTTACTAGCTTTAGATATTGCAGCTTGGCATTGCATGCAAGTCTATGATCTACCAGAACCCCCAGATCCTTTTTTAATTCTGATTCCTCCAAATGTATTCCACTTAGAAAGTATGAAGCATGCATGTTGTTAACGCCCAAGTGCATAATATTACACTTATCTATATTAAATGTCATTTGCCACTTGGCTGCCCAATCAAACAGTACATCAAGGTCTGCTTGTAGATATAGACATTATAGACGTTATAGACATCCTGTATGGACCTAATTCCATTACATAGTTTCATGTCATCTACAAACAGAGAAATTGAGAAAAATCCCAAACTCTATATTATTTTTAAGATGTTAAACAGTAAAGGTCCCAAAACTGAACCCTGGGGTACACCACTGATAACCTTAGACCATTCACTAATTACAACTCTCTGGATGCGGTCTTTAAGCCAGTTCTCTATTCATTTACAGATTGATTTTTGTAAACCTATTGACCCTAATTTGCATATTAACCGTCCGTGAGGTACAGTGTCAAAAGGATTTATCAAATTCCAAGTACACTATATCAACTGCTACCTCATAAAAAGAGAGTAAATGTTTGACAACTTCTGTCTTTCTTAAAGCCATGCTGACTATCACTTATATTATTATTTTCTAGCAGAAACTCCTCTATGTGGTTCTTTATCAAACTCTCTTGGACGGGTCTGTAGTTACCTGGTAATGACTTTGCTCCCTTTTTGAAGATAGGAATCACATTTGCCTTACGCCAATCCATTGGTACCTTGCCAGTGACTAAAGAGTCTCTAAAAATTTGAAATAATGGCTTTGAAATACCGGAGCTCAGCTCTTTGAGGTAACATGGATGTAATCCATCAGGTCCTGGTGCTTTGTCAACCTTAATTTTTGCCAGCTGTTTCTCAATCATATCAATTCTGAGCCATTGTGACTTAATTAGGGCAGTGACATTGCTATTATGAATTTGGACTTGAGCTCTGCCATATTCCTTTGTGTACACAGATCTAAAAAAAAAAGTGTTTAGTATACCTGCCTTGTGTTTATCCCCAGTTACCAACCCAGCGACATCCTTTCAGGGGCCTACATGCTCAGATCTGATCCTTTTGCTAATAATAGATTTGAAAATCTTTGGGGGGGGGTTTGCCTTACTTTCCTATACGATCTGTCTTTCATTGTGAAGTTTTGAGCATTTTATCTCCTTTTTACATCTTTTGTTATATTCGTTGTAGGTTTCAAATGATGAAGGTGATCCTTCATTTGTATATTTTTGGAATGCCCTTTTCTTGTTCCTTATGGCTTTTTTAACATCAGCTGTGAGCCACATAAGTTTAAGAGGCTTAAATTAAAACCTATTACCCATTCATAATTGGTTAAACAGTCACAAATGGACAATAACAAAAAAAAAAAAAAATACAGAACAGTGTAAGTGTATATGCAATATGACATACCTACCACAGCTCAACTTGGAATAAACAGTCAAGTACACAATTAGCTAACTTTACACCAATAGAAGTAGAATAATATTAGGAAGTACTACCCATCACAATAATGGATCAAGTACCAGACCCAACAAGCCCATATATTAAGGTCCTAACTACCTAAGATCTTTGGGATATTATCTCAGCCACTTAAGCAGTGCATTGTTTTCAATGTACCAGCTGACCTAGACCAGCAATGTGAGAAGGGGCAGCAAAGTTCAAACACGGAGCAGTGCTGCTTAAGCTTGGCTGATCTCATTTACATTAATTTATTTTCCCCATTATTCTAAAGTAAATCCCATTAATTTCAATGGGTAGCATTAATATATTTAGGGTATTATTA
Source organism: Pyxicephalus adspersus (assembly GCF_032062135.1). Lineage (NCBI taxonomy): Eukaryota > Metazoa > Chordata > Amphibia > Anura > Pyxicephalidae > Pyxicephalus > Pyxicephalus adspersus. The sequence goes on from NC_092858.1 coordinate 104,970,493, forward strand.
TTATTATTACTAAAGGAGGGTATATTATTATATTTTTTTATATATTTTGGATTTTTTGTAATAGATAATGAACATTTTTATATTTGTACACCAAGTCCTTAACCTTCTCTAAGGCTTTTTGGGGTACTGCAAGAAGGATTTATTTTGTTTGAAGTACATGCTGTTTATAATGATGGTAATATCCCAGATGTCATTGACTTTGAATTGTTTACCCTGCTATTCTGCTAGAGACACCACATGTTTTTTTTCCATTTTTGGGTACTCATCGCCATGTGAATGCTGAGATACAGAATGACTAGATACAGAATCCTGCTGGCCACAGGACTTTGAAAGCATCACCATGGATGGCTCAATACAACTTTTGACTGCATGTCGTGTTTGTGTGCAATTTTTTTTTACCCATAATAAAGCTATAATTAAAGCTATAGCACTGAGTAATGCGCTTACTGTGGTTTCTTTTTATTAACGTGAAAGAGGTAATTTTACTTAAACATATTTAAATAAAACATATTGTTATAGAAAATCCTGAATCTAAAGTATTTCACACAGTCAAGTGGTATTCATCCAGAACACAACTGAAGATGAAAAACTAAGAACTAGGCTCCCACAGTCCAGTATACTATGTATCCTGATGTGTGTCAAGAGCCCAAAGCAAACCAGCCATGATCACATTTTCCCCCCCTTGGTGTACACTGGCCCATCTACATTTACAAATTATAACCACCAACCTGTTAGGATGTGAAGATGGTAGCATAAACTGAAACTCAACAACGCATGTGTTGTCCTTCAGTTGTCGGTGTTGCACACTATTTAGCTCGTATGCAATATATGCCCTTCGTACATACACCTGAAACACAAATTACAACAAACAGAATGAAACATTAAACATTAGCAATATCGAATGTAAGAACCATAAAAAAAATATATTTGTATGTTATAATCATTGAGTACGCATGCATGTACATGAAATAAGCACATAGAAATATAATATTTTTTAAGCTGGCTTTTAACCAGTAGTCCCCACAAAAACATTCTAGATTTTAAACACCTGATGTACCAAACTACTTTCTGATGTAGGGGCTTAAGTACAATATCCTGTAGACAGACAACATTAAAAGATGATAAACCTACCTCAAGTGCAGCCATTCTTACAACCTGATTGCTGTGGTAGAAAAAGTTGGGCAGGACATCAAAGATTGAAGTCTCAGACAGAATAAGCTTCTGTAAAAGAGAAAAAAAAAGTTGGTGAATCATATTGCAAACTACTTTCTCATTTAGTAAATGACTGTGAAAGAAGAGTTTGCTTTAAGTTAGGGGTATATAGCATTTGCCAGCTTGTGAGTTCTGAAGTGTAGCCAAAACGTTTTTTTTTTTATTATTAGAAAGAATAGGTAATTAAATACCCCTATCAAGTTATAATATGTTGCCTTTGACCCCACAGGGAAACTTCCCGTACCGTCTGTGGTGTAACCATAATTACAAAGACTTTCCTCAAAAATCCAGTGACCTGATCCCAAGGTTAAAAAATGTTACATACATTGAAGATTTTACCAACAACAAATGTTAACACAGCATATTATCAATCTTTATTTACACCAATGTTTTGCATTTTATATATAAATTAACCATTATTTTCATGAAACTTTCATTTGTCTACTTTGCCTACAGAAATAGGAGTTCTTCAAGAAGTTGTTTAAATGACCCTTATGTATTTTGCTGTATTTGTGATGAATATTCTAAAAAAAACAGAGAAACATTACAGAATTTGTGAAACAAGCATATCTTGCATATTTTGGTTATTAACTGGGGGACCAAGTATTGGGCTCCCCATATGGTATGCAAAACTTGTGTAGAGTGTCTACGTCAGCGGAAAAAAGGAAAACTGAAATGTTTGAAATTTGGTGTATCTATGGTATGGCGAGAGCCCCAAATCATCATAATGATTGTTATTTTTGTGCTGTGATTGTAAAAGGTTTTAACGGTTTATAGGATAAAAGAGGTGACACTCCTACCATATTTCAGTGAAGATGGAGACTTTGTGTACTGTTGTAACATCCCTGGATTACTAGCCCATATGGAAGTGCCAGAATACCAAGCAGAAGACTGGCGGCTTTTCATAGACTGTTTCACTAAAAGTTTGAAATCTGTTTTCCGGCATAATTGCAACTGCTATGCATCATTTTCAGTTGGTCACTCAAAAAAACAGAGAGAAGAATATGAAAATATCAAAACGGTCTTAAAAAAGCTTTGCTATCATGAACACCAATGGTCCAAATGTGTGGATTTAAAAATGGTGAACTTCCTACTTGGACAGCAAAGTGGACACGCAAAATATCTATGTTTCATCTGCTTGTGGCATAGTAGAGCAAGGCAGGATCACTGGAAAAAAGTGACATGGCCATCAAGAGAAAACATGAAAAAAGGTGCAGCGAACATCATTAACGAGCCAATGGTTGACAAAAAAAAAAATCATTCTCCTTCCACTACACAAAAATTAATGAAGCAATTTGTTAGAGCTCTGAACAAGGACGGTGATTGCTTCAAATACATTTGTAGATTCTTCCCTAGATTGAGTACTGAAAAATTAAAAGCAGGATTCTAAGATGGACCCAGATTCGGAAACTGAAAAATGATTCAAATTTTACATGACTGATACTGAAGCTTTTGTCTGGCACAGATATGTCATGGTTGTCAAGAACTTCTTGGGTAACCAGAAAAGCACAAAATTATAAAGAACTGGTACAGTAAAAACTTGCTATTAAACTTTAAAAATGTGGGTGAGCATAAAGGTACACTATCTCCATACCCAGTTGCAAAAATTTCCAGAAAACCTTGGCGATTTCAGTGAGGAACAAGGGGAGAGGTGCCATCAAGATTTAAAGGTGATGGAAGAATGGTATCAGGGCAGATGGGATAGACACATGATGGCAGACTACTGCTGCTGGAGCCTTCAACGTGATTGTCCTGATTATCAGCATAAAAGGAAATCAAACAAACTGAGTTTTGCAAATACTTCTTTGTGATTAGTTCTGTAAATATACTGAGTATAGAAAATATTGACATTAAGTATTTCAAAAATGTAATTTGTTATACGTAGACATATCTAGTTTATTTTGCTTAATTTTCATGTTTCATTAGTTTTCTATGAGGGTATTATTGAGATCATTATTTCAAAAACTAGAGCCAATCTAGCAAAACCAATGCCATATTTGGAATCTGTGCATCAAACATAACCTAAAATGACTTTATTCTGTTTGACAAGAAAATGATTGTTGACCAGTGTAATAGTTCATAGAACCAACAAGCAACTTTACAATAAATTGTGCATAAATCACAAGAGACAGACATTAAATCTTGCATAAGAGGATAATTTAAAAAACGGAAAGGATTAAATAATAAAATTACACCTTGCTGGGGTAATAGTAGGAGACTCCAAATAGTATAGCTAATACTGGAATCTGTGAGCTAAACATCTGTCAAAATGATTTACCTTTCCCACTGAGAAAAGACTACTCACTTTCATGGAACTGATGGAAAAGTATCAAATTCCTAAATCCTCATTCCATACCTATCTACAAATTAGACACTTTCCCGATAATTTATCCTTTTCCTCTGGTCTCCAAAGTCTAGCGCTCTTTGAAGGTATATGAAAGAAGGTCCTTACACAAACGGTCTGATCTCATCCATTTATAAGTGTCCCCACAACTCCACACAATCCCCTTCATTTAAATTTCCATACATGCCTTACTGGGAAGAGGTCATAGGACATAACTAACTCCAGAGCAATAGGCCGCTATATGGCGGAATGTTCAAAAGAGCTCCATATGCACAATTTATAAAAAAAAAATTACAAAATTCTCTGTCTTTGGTACAACACAACAGTTGTCCTTCACAAACTTTTTAATTCCCATGGGGATCAGTGTTGGAGGTGTGGAAAGGGCAGAGGTACAATTAAACACATTTTTTGCCATTTGATCTGTCTATTCTGGTTACAAGTATGTCGACTGCTACTGGATCTAGTGGGATGTCAGGCAGATTTGAATTTCACAGATCACCTACTGGGTTTACCCATACCCCGTCTTCGTTCTTGGCCTGTAAACTGACAGCCCATGTTCTAACTGCTGCCAGAACCCTAATAGTTCTTAATTGGAAATCTACAGGCACTCCTTTATTTGGGGCTTTGTTAAAGAGAATACAGGATGTTAGATTGATGGAATACCTCACAGCCATCCAACAGGACAACCTGATGGTATTTAATGATATTTGGGAACTATAGGACAAAGTTTCACTAATGAGCACTTAACTTAGGCTTATACATAGTCTCTAAATACTAATTGGCTATGATGTTTTCTGTATTAATCTGTAAAATGATGTTAAACTGTTCTGTGCCATTTCCCCTTCCTTTTCCTGTTTAATGATTGTTTTTCCCAGTAGTATTATCTCCTTCTATTATTGTTGTTTTTATTATGTCTCCCTTATTCCTCTTTTTCCAGTCTTTTCTCTATCTATTGTATTATTTTTATTGATCAAGTTTTATGATTGTATACTTATATTGTACTACGCTTGTACTTTTGTATTGTTATAATTTTTTCTTTATTCTGTTACTTTTAAAAATATATATATATAAATTACAATAAAATATATACATATTGTGTATATTGGCATAAAAATATCAGATTTTACTCAATATAACCTAGATTATACGTAGTAGGATGATGGACTTCTATCTCAAACCTTCCTCCTTTTAATGTTGAGATCATTATACTATCATCAACCCAATACTTTATTTCTGACCCAAAACGATTATTGAACATCTGAAGGACTATCTTTTTTTTCTCTTCTTATTTTTATCAATAAACATTTATTGAAACAGAAAATAATTATATACCTTCTATACATGATTTTAGGTCTGCCTTTCTGACAGATTTTATTATCAACTAGGTTCTTGTGTTTTTCCATGTTTACCATCTTAGGCTGCCACCTTCCCTGAAATTTGGCGTTCCCCTTTTCAATATGCTTTAAAATTTCAAATATGTGGTATTCGAATATTTCCTTTCATTTGATGGTAAATAAACCTGAATTTGGATTTTACCCAATTGTTTGGAAATTGTGCTGCGTCAAGCCAAAAAAAAGCCCCTTGTTGGTGCTTGAATACATTACTGTGCATTTCCCCATATTTCGGGTTCCTGCATTACAAATTATATTTCAGTTCCTGAGGCAGTCTATTTTTTCCTTTTTACATCAAGGAGTTTGGTATGGATGTTCCAGAATCACCAGTAGGTATGTTCCAGGATCACCAAATTACAGATTTAAGGAAGCTGGGTGCTGTACAGCAATGTCTGAATGATACATTGTGAATGAATGTCTGAATGAAAATTGAGATGTAGGTCATTTTACATATGCAGTGGATATATGAAGGTGTAAATGTTAGTGGTAGTTTATGATTTTTACAACAGTTTACCTGAAGATTTTCAATACAGAACTGATGGCCATACATATCAATAGCAGAGAGAAAAATCGACTCCACTTGGTTGTGACGAAGTTCATATGAAGGCAGATGTGAAGCAATAAGGACCTAGAAAATAATAAAAAAATGTACAGTAATGTAAATTGAACACAGTGGAAAATGCAGACTACAAATCTCTTGGAAAGCACATATACCTGCCGGGCTCGCAAAGCCACCTTGGCATTTGTTGTTTTGCTCAGTTGAGTGAGTTCTGTAAGGATGTTGAGCAACTCATCTGTTAATGTTGGGTCTCGCCCACACAGCTGATCCTATTAAGAAAAACAGGAAAATACACAGTACTTTTGTCAGAGTGATTTTTTGAAAAGATTTTTGTTGAGGTCCAACGTAGCCACCAACAAGCCTTGGGGACATTAATGTGCCTTCAGGTGTACAGGGAGTACAGTACAGCAGAGTAAGTCCCAAATTATTAAGTTTTGGTTGGGGAAACTTTTTCCCTCCCTTACTGTCAATTTTAAAGGGTAGAATTAGAACCTTTAAATGTTTTAATGAGGTCTTTGCCATGGTGATTGCCAAAGCCAACAAACACAGTTTCAGTTAAAAAGTGCTAATGAGTGGCAGTCAAGTGAAGGAAGCTTCAGCAACATACATATCAGCAAATCACAAACTTTTTAAATTATTAGTAAACATCCCAATGCAACCTAAATCAATGCAGGTGGCCTAAAATATTTACCATTCTATTTACCATTCTATAATTCTATTTTAGGTGTTAGGACACCTAATTGTTATTTTTAGGTGTGTTTAGGACGTTGGGCTGTTCTGAGACTAGTTTTTGTATGGTAAGTGGATTTTCTATTTTGATGCAAGGTCCACTTTAGTTTCATATTTTTCCCTTTCAATGGCCTAGTTGGGCACCAAAAAGAGATTGTTGATTGTAAGGGTTGCACAGTAAGTCCCAGAAGGCTGCATGCAGCCTCCAGGAAGCAGGATGGGTACCAATGAGAAGGGGAACTATGATAAAAGGAAAATGGAATGATGATAAAAGGAACTATGCACATAAAAAAATTACCAAATAGAATAAGGATTTATTATTAAAAACAGATAACTGCAATCTGTAATTGAACAGTAACAAAATTGAAAAAAAAAAAAAAACAAGCTTCTTCATATTAGAGGGGGCATCAGATTATGACTGATATATCTGACTAAAAATAGGTGAGAAAAAAAAAAAAAAAAGTCATCCTGAACAATTCTTTTCATGAAACTGTAAAGCAGCATACAGTAATAATTATACACGACACACATAAAATGTCGGCAGATTAATTGAATTTTGCTTGTCCTCACTCTCAAAGTCAGTGAGCAAAAGCCTGCAACCAGTTCCCTTACAAGGCCTGACGCTTCCTCGTCATCCCAGTGTAATTACACACTTGAATGGCCGGACACTGAAGAAAATTGAAGGCCTGAGCTAGGAACAGCTGCCATTTTCTCTCTCCATCACGCAGCTATGATTGCTTGAGAAATGAACAGGCCCAGCTCAAAGCTACTCTAGAATTCTCAGAGGAAATACGGCCCTGTGTTCGAATAATGAGATTCTTAAGGCAAGCGTTACTTAGAATCACGCCAGCTAACAGTGCACTCGTCCCTTTCACAAATTAAAACATATGAGATCGAAGGCCAAAATCAGAGCCTTCATCATTCTTGCATTGCTTACATTTTCACTGTTCCAACCATCCAGCCTCGCATGCAACATTAATAAGAGAAGATAATGTAGGGAACTCACTGAGCCATTTGCCTCTGGGGCTTTTATGTGTTGTTATGCAATTTATTTCTATCCGTTGTACACACATAGTTTGGTATGCCACTGTACAATATTAGGCACTGTAATCTCCGAGACACAAAGATAATGACTTTGGCATATGGGCACAGACTGAAATCATACAGAATAATGTTTTTACCCCTTTTTACTATGAAGCAAAGCTGTCCTGACATTGTCAGGTCATGGGACAATTTCAAATATCACTGTCTATAAGGCAAACCAGGTAGAATAAACAGAAATAATTAGTCTTTTTTAATAATAATCAGAAACCTTTAAACTAGTTACTTAAAAATTGACAAGCTATAATTGTTTTACCAAAAAGAAGCAATGGATAATATAAGAGACATTCAAATTCCAATGGTATTGCTGTGAGCCAACCACAAGTATATACTTTAATAGAAATTACCATACTAAAATTCAATATAACTACAATATAACACACCTGACACTAGCGTTGTTCTATATAATTCATATACTTTAAGTGGCTTATATGGTATTTTCTGTTTTGCCATCTATGAAGGGAAATATAACGATTTGGGTACATATGTTTGCACATTGTTGAGGTTATCTGCTATTTACAGTGAGGGAAAGAAGTATTTGATCCGCTGCTGGTTTTGTACATTTGCCCTCTGACAAAGAAATGACAAGTCTATAATTGTAATGGTAGGTGTATTGTAGGTATGAGAGACAGAATAGCAACAAAAGGACCCACAAAAACCCATTGCTTAAAAGTCAGAGCTTGATGTGCATTGTAATGTGTGAAATAAGTATTTGATCCCCTATCAACCAGCAAGATTTTAGGCTCCCTGGTGTCTTCACTGTATGCAGGTAACGAGCTGAGATTAGGAGCACCCTCTGTAAGGGAGTTCTCCTAATCCAAGCTTGTTACAGTACCTGTATAAAGGACACCTGTCCACAGAAGCAATCAAGCAATCAGATTCCAAACTAGCCACCATGGCCAAGATCAAAGAGCTGTCTAAGGATGTCAGAGACAAGATTGTAGACCTACACAAGGCTGGACTGGGCTACAAGACTATCCCCAAGCAGCTTGGCGAGAAGGTTACAACAGTTGGCGCAATAACTGGCAAATGGAAGAAACACAAAATAACTGTCAATGTCCCTCGGTCTGGGGCTCCATGCAAGATATCCCCTCGTGGAGTTGCAATGATCATGAGAACGGTGACAAAGCAGCCCAGAACTATACATATATATATATATATATATATACATATATATATACACATACATACATACATACAAGAGGGTGCTGAGAAGTTCCTGGCTTTGCCCCCTCCAGATTAAATAGAAAAATGAGTGTGGAGGCATAAGACAGCCTAATATCTTCGTATGCAAATATCAGGTCTTAGCAATTCTTAAAATTGATTTTTCTTTTAGTGAGAAGCAGGGATGGCAGAGGCACAAGCCAGTTTCACGTCGTTGGAGTTAAGAACCGTCATGAAGTTTTTGTTTCACCAGGGAATGTCAGCAAAGGACATTCAGCACTGTCAAAACCTGGATATCTCATTTCAAGACTGGGCATTTCACCGTTGAAAATGAGACCCGCAGTGGGCGCCCCGCAAACTCAACCTGTGACGCTGTCCATAAGCTGATTATTGAGGACTGGCGAATATCCGCAAAAAAGATAGCCCAGACATCTCAAGGGAATGTGTTGGGTTTGTTATCACCACTATCCTGGACATACACAAGCTTTCAGCGAAGTGGGTGCCGAAATGTTTGAACAGTGATCAGAAGAAGGAAAGAGTTGAAGCATCCAAAGCTGTTTTGGCCCATTTTGCAGCTGCACATGAGTTTTTGTCTAGGTTAGTGACTGAGGGTGAAACCTGGCTCCACATCTATTGGCGCCACAGCAAGTTACCACAGCCGAATTAGTTCTAAACCCCAAAATCAGCCAAAAATGTCATGGCGTCCGTTTTCTGGAACAAAGACGGTATTCTGGTGGCGGACTACCTACCTCAGGGCTCTAGTATCACCAGAGAGTATTATGCTAACCTCCTGGACCAGCTGAAGGAGGCAATTGGAAACGCAGTGGAAAGCTGACCAAAGGGATACTTTTTTTGCAGGACAATGCACCTGCGCACACGTCCAACATTGTGGCTGCCAAATTGAAAACCCTGGGTTTCCAATTGGTCCACCATACCCCCTATCTCACCTGATGTGGCCCCTTCGGACGATTATTTGTTCCCGGATTTTAAGGAACACCTGAAGGGGCACCGTTTTGAGGACATTTCTGATGCCAAAAATGCTGCTGAGAGCTGGCTTGAGGCCCAACCAAAGGACTTTTTTTTTAATGTTCTAGAAAACCTGCAACTACGCTGTACCAAGTGCATCAGTCTCAGGGGGAATATGTTGAATAAATGTGTTATTTCATAACTCTGGCTCTCTTCTTTCTGGGCAAAGCCAGGAACTTCTAAGCACCCCTTTGTGTGTGTGTGTGTGTGTGTATATATATATATATATATATATATATATATATATATATATATATATACACATACATACATACACACACCAAAAATAGATTGACAATAGTTTTATCTATTCAACCCCCCCCCCCCCAAGTACAACAAATTAATAAATGGACATTCAGCAGTAGGAGCAAAACCCACACCTAATGGATGTAGTATAGTGAACACAAACATACAACATCCTAAAGAGATATTAGAATTCAGGAAGAGATTTGGCCACTTATATCATTTTCAGCCTTCCTTAGCTATTGGTTAAATGTGTACAAAATGAAAATCCACAACACAAATATGAAATGATATACTGATTCTGCAATGTTTCTAATACTGTAATGCGATGATCTTCCTGCAATTTTGAACAAGATATTTCACATGCTGGGTCATGCATATTATAGGCATATTATCCCTTTTTCTTTTAATCACAACCACAAATAAATTAATGTGCCTGTTTTCCCCAGAATGGGAAGGTGAAATGTGGTCTATATTTATTATAGGCTGATAACACAAGAGTACAAATAAGGCAGGTAGACAGTACAGTCCCTATGCCAGGAAATGTCTAAACAACGACTTATATAAGGTGATAATGCCACTGACAATAACACCACATGTTTTTTTTAATAAAATCTGCAGATATATCAATATTATAAATGAATTTCTGAAACTACATCAGCATATTAGGCTGAGAATAAGATTTATGTTAAATGCATTGTGTACCAACGTGTTTTGCTGCATTAGGATATATATTAGATAACTTAACTGTAACTTTATGACAAATTTGTCTGTTAAGCTTCAAACACAAGCTGGATTTAAGACAAAAAAAATGTTTGTGACAGTTGAACAAATGAGCACTGAACACACAGCACTGTTTATTTCCATGTAGGGAGGGGGGGGAAGAACCAGTGGAAATCACCATAGGATATGACAGCGGTCAATCATTTAGTTAGCTGCCTAGCAGATCCCTAAACAATGTTGGGGGACTGTTATACACATGCCAGATTACACAGTGTGTACCACATACACATTTTTCTGAAAGTTTTATCTGTGTGCAAGAGATATGTTACATTTGGGCTTAAAAGGTGTTTAAAGATGTGTTAAAGATTTCAACATTTCAATATTTTCTTCTGTTTCTCATTCAAACACAGGAGAGAGAACGAGGGTAACTGAAAAAGCAGAATCAGCTAAAAATTCTTTTGACATATCAACTAGAAGAAAGTTGGATAAATCAAATTCACGAAAAGTAGAAAAAGACAAGTAGTTCTTAGGTGAGAGCCCAGTGCAGAATATGAGAACAACTGTAAAATTAGGTAATAAGTGTAAGAGTTGCCTGTCAGTATTATCACAATTGGTATAGTTTTGCGATTATCGCATTGCATCACAAGAAAGTTGATAACTGGAACAAATCACAAACTTCATGGGATGAAAGGCAATTTCAAGCACACATTGGGATTTAGGTGGAGGTTCTCAAGATGAGAGTTTAAATCAATGATGGAGGGGAGCTTTCCAGCCATGCTGCCAACACTCTTTTCCAAATTTTTGAAAGAATGTTACGCCCTTTTGCAAGGCCCTATTTCCTGAGTGGCCCTAAAAATCATCAGTCCCAGTGCAACTGAATGAATGTTAATTAAAATGGTACTGGGAAGCAGTGCAAGAAACTCTGAATCTGTACAGTTATGAAGGCTCTAACATAGCATTAACAGATCACTTATTTCCTGGTTGCTTTGTAAATTGCAAAGTATGGTGCAGTATGTGAAGCAAATTAGCATTATAAATAAAGTTTAAATGAATGGATTATTGGAATTACTCCTTTGTGTTACCATTCAGCTTGAGAACTCAGTCCTGCACTATTGTGCAGACGCCTGTACAATGTACAATCATTGAACATGCCTAGTCTGATTTTACTGCTCAATGTGCAATGGAGCTGAAGATAGAGTGTACCTCATTTTCTGGTTGTAGGACATCCAAAATTATCTGGCTTTTCCTTCCATAGCCCAACTGTCCCTAGGACCCCCTCCCACCCACTTTATTTTGGGTCTCATCACAGAAGCATCACATATGGGCATTACCTAGAGCAGTCTGCCTAGGAATGCCCACTGCTTGAGCAAAAAAAAAACTCATCAGAAAAATGTGATTTTTGTATAAATCCTCCCAAGAGCTAGCTTACTGCTGGCATTAGGGCTACGTACACACGTGCAATAATTATCATTGGAAAACGAACGATTACCGACCGATTAACGTTTATTCACGTTTATTTTGAACGATTGTATAGTGCATGATTCTGAACCTGCTGTAACAATACGATCCTTCAAATATAATCCACCAATAATGTACACACACTAGATGCAGGAAGTGACGTGTACTGAAGAAAGTGTACTACTGAAACATCCACGATCACTGAACGACCGTATATACAACAGATAGCAAATGATCGTCGCCCAATTCGATCCACCAGGATGGTCATTCGTTTCCAGCGTCATTCCTCGTTCATCGGCGTCGTTTTTCACTTTTTTTGTTAATGATTATCAGACGATTGGTCTTTAATCATTTGTTTTCAACGATAATTATTGCACGTGTGTACGTAGAATAAGACCTTGAGCTCTTGAGAGGAATAGTGTGCTCTGCTGTTTTTAGGATATACAGCCCCACTCACCTGTGTGCAGCACAGAGATGTTGCAGGTACTGAAATAAGGTATATAACTATAATGTAAAGTTTTTTTGTTTTGTTTTTTAGATGTTGATGATATGGCATGGTATTAAAGACACAAGCTGCTTCCAGTAATACAAATGGCAGCTTTCATGTTCAATGCTGGCTAAAAACTGTATAATATTCCACACAACATATTTGGGTAAGCTTCTCTTACCAAAAACCTTAATATTGTTGGAAATTAACAACTAAATGCTAGCAAGTGAAGAATATATCGTGCGTAAATTTTATCATTCAAGAGACTGAGGTCATCAATCTTTTCACACATGTGTATGGCAGAAAAAAAGGATGTAAAAATTGCTGGGAAAAACGTAATATTCTTACTGTATACAAAACGTATGAGCTCTGTGAAGGTGCTCAGTGATCCTGACTGGCCTAAAATTCCACTTTAATGCTTCAGTTGATATGAAAAAAAACTGTAATCCATGCATGACCAGAATTATAGTTATGGCTACAATTAGGCATATTGCTTAGCAAATTAACATACTAATATAGATCCTCCTACAATAAATGCAATGTTAAAGTAAAGCTAATCACTAAAATATCATAAGCTGTACATGTTAATTTTAGAGTAATTTTCTATATTTTGTAGTCCGCAGCTTTCATTAAAATGTCCCTTTTCATGCAGTTCCTGTTAAAGTCTGATAACACCCTGTACAATCTCCTAACTATGCCCGGGGTGTTGTTACTTATTCTGACTCCAATGGAAAGCACATGGGTAACTGTTTATATACACATTGCATAGCCATGACCATGGCCACCATCAGGAAATGTCATAATGGAGTCATAATTGGATAAAAATGTCATATTTAATAAAAATGTCATAATTGGAGTTTGCATGTAGACAAACAAACCCCAAAACAAACAACCTGCAAAATGTTTATGATGCACAGTGCTTTAGTAAACACATTTTTTATTGTGGTTTATTGAACTTAAACTAATGCCAAGATAGAAAACAGGATATAAAAAGAAATGAAATAGTTGTCCTTCCTGGAGAAAATAAAGCTTTATTCTAGTTCTCCCTACTTGTCCAAAAGTTTTATCACTTAGACATATGATCCCTGCTGAACATGTTGTATAGAGTTCAAATTGAATTACTTTCTGTAGTTCAGATTATGTGACCAAATAAATTGACTTTCACACATTTGGTCAGCACAAAAGGAAACACACAGCAGCATTTTCTTAAGGAAACTAGAACATTCCTACCCCTTTAATGCTTTTTATTCATCCAAACAAGACTGCTAACAGATGAATGTTACCATTTGGGTATAGGTCTGTAAAAAAGCTGTAGTATCAGACATGAAACTCATCCATGCTGACAACATCACACTGTTATTGCTGTTGATTATTAACAGGAATAAGAAGCTTCTGAAGACTGAGGTGATAATGAGAGACTCAAAGTCCAGCAAAGCCTGTTTTGGTCCACTAGAGAAGTAAAACAAATAGGCTTAAATTATTTTACCTATTCATCCATAGCTTTAAATATCAGATATCTGATAAATAAAGATATCTTTATATACAATAAAATCGGTACACATCAGGTCAATCAAATACCTGGCAAAAAAGCACAGATCAATTGATTTAAAACCAGGCTTATAATCGAACACTTTACAAACCTGGATCATTCAAAGTGAGGTATTTTAAAAATGAAGTGGAGATTGTCTTCAGTCATCACAGTATGTCAAAATGATTACTAGTATTAAAGACAAAAAACAACTCAAAAATGAGATTTCTGTTTTACGCAAGTTCTAGGGCAGGACAGTCGTCTAAACTTTTTAGTTATTTTAGGAGTTGCTGGGGAAAGTCCTTGATTTCCAAAGTTCATCAAGTAATAATAACCAATTCAAAAGTCACACTAACCTGCCTGCCTGCCATCAATGGTATGTTGATCATGCAGATACAATGCAAATGCACTGGGGGCTTCCCCTTGTAAAAGCACTGAAGAGTAATTTATGGGCATGTACAACGAAAATGGCCAAGCTTACAAATATCTTTGTGAGCAGGACAGGGTCAGTTTATTAGCACATTTTAATAACTCTCACCTTTACAGCACTAGGTCACAGGTCAGAATCTGGGCCAAGACACTACCTGCAAGGAGTTTGTACGTTCTTCCTGTGTTTGTGTGGGCTTCTTCTGGGTACTCCAGTTTCCTCCCACATCCCAAAAACATTATGTTTTTTGATTAGGTTAGTTGGCTTTTCTTCAAAATTGTCCTTAGATTGTGTTAATGACATATGACTATTGTAGGGACATTTAATTGGGAGCCCTTTTTTAGGGGGAAAAAAGGACCCAACAGACTCTGTTTAATGGCAGTGGGTAGCACTGGGTGGCACTTTTGCTGCTAAGATTCCAGGTTTGAATCTTAGGCAAGAGACTATCTGCACAAAGTGTTTTTTTAGACTGTCTCAATGATAAATGACTGATAGGGAAAGATTTAAGGTGCGTACACACTTCCAATTTTTATCGTTCCAATCGAACGACGAACGATCGATTGGGCAAAAAATCGTTCGTAAAAAAGTAACCAACGACGCCGAGGAACGAGGAAAGTCGCTGGAAACGAACGACCGGACCGACGGATCGGATTGGACGACGATCGTTGAACATCGTTCGTGTGTACGGTCGTTCGTTGATCGTCCATGTTCAGAGCATGCGTGATGAACGAACGTCCGTTCACTTTCCTGTCGTGCACATAGTTCCTCTATCGCTCAAACGATCGTATCTATTGTGTGTACAATATCTACGAACGATCGTGTCGTTAACTCTATGTGCAGGATCGGTGCTATACGATCGTTCATATATATCGTGCATGAACGTTCGTCGTTCGTTTTCCAACGATAATAATTGGAAGTGTGTACGTAGCTTTATTGTGAGACCCTTTGAGGGACAGTTAGTGATAGGACTATGGACTTTGTAAAGTGCTGCCAAACACGCTGCAGTCCTACTTATTAGTAAATAAAGTGCACATTTAACTACAACATTAACTGTGCAACTAAAAAAATTAAAAAAAAACAAAAAACAAAAACGTGAAACAGTTCTGGGTTGGACTGTCCTTTGAAACAACAATAAAATACTGGAAGACACAAAAGATTACCATATTCAATACACCCCTTCCTACCAATAAAGATCCATTTGTAGCTGAGAGGTAATTAACAACAGGAAATATACTTTCTCAGCCTATCTCTACCCTATTTAGGCAGCTTTTAATTATTTTAATAAACATTATTATTAGATTAGGGAACTGTAAATGTTGTCTAATACAGTTTGGTAAATTAAAATAGTCAAAACTAACTTACAATGAGCATAGTGATTAAGAGGTTCTTCTTAGTGACTTGAGCATGGGAGAAAATGTAATTCAGCACCATTGTGAGGTCACTCTTATTCTCTTCCCGGAGTGTAAAGACACACTTGTCATAATGGCCTAGAATAAAAAAATAGAACAACGGAAGGAACAGTTTTAAACATGCAACATACAAGGTTTAGTTCGATATGCAAAAACACACACACACACATTTCTCTTCCTCTACAAAATATCTACTTAACATTGAAAAATAAATGGCTAAAGGCTGAACACTTGCAGGCACTCATGAATGAATTCTGGCTATGAACAAATTTCACCACAAGATGGCACCACATAACCACTAAGGGTCAATATAGGTATTCTAATATTTATATATATATTTACAAAAAAAAATTGGGTACGAAAGTTATTAAGTAAAATTTTAACACATGCATTATTTGCAATGCTTTGGCTCTTTGAAACACTGTAAGCACAGGAAAATATGCTGATACTGCATTGAGCTGCTGTATTGAGCTGCAACACTCAAACTGCCTGTATTGCGCAGAACTGAAAACGTGTCAAAAACAAAAACATATACAGTAGTACCTTGGTATAAATCCTTAATCCATTACAGATCCTTGGACTTATACCAAACAAATTTTTCCCATAATAAATACAAAGAAAATGATTAATCCGTTCCCATGAGAAAAAATCCTATTGTGTTTGGCATATTATACATTGATGGGGCTGTAAAAAATAATTTAAACACTGCTTAATACTAAAATACATAATACAAAAGCTATTAGATGAAATAAATGAAAATTTAACCTCCCTTTACCTTACCGAGAAGAGTCGAGTGCCTATTGGGATGGTGCTAAGAAGGGAGGAGGAGGAGATGTTCTGTAATTCACAGAGAGTTATAGCGCGGGTTGTTCACTGAATGGTGGCAACTGGCGTACTGACACTTATGGGCAGTCATGGCTTTGTCTCGAGAGAGGTAAATAAGTCCCAAAGCGGACTTATACCGAGGTACCACTGTATACAGTTAGGTCCATAAATATTAGAACAGACAACTTTTTTCTAATTTTGGTTCTGTTTATTACCACAATTAATTTTAAGAGAAACAACTCAGATGCAGTTGAACTGCAGACTTTCAGCTTTAATTCAGTGGGTTGAACAAAAAGATTGTATAAAAATATAAGGAACTAAAGCCTTTTTTTTTTTTAACACAATCAGTTCATTTCAGAGGTTAAAAAGTATTTAGACAACTGACTCAAAGGCTATTTCATGGGCTGGTGTGGGCAATTCCTTCGTTATGTCATTATTAATTAAGCAGATAAAAGGCCTGGAGTTGATTTGAGAGGAGGAGGTGCTTGTATGTGGAAGATTTTGCTGTGAACAGACGACATGCGGTCAAAGGAGCTCTCCATGCAGGTGAAACAAGCCATCCTTAAGTTGCAAAAACAGAAAAAACCCATTCGAGAAATTGCTACAATATTAGGAGTGGCAAAATCTACAGTTTGGTAAATCATGAGAATTAAACAAAGCACCGGTGAACTCAGCAATTCCAAAAGACCTGGACGTCCACAGAAGACAACAGTGGTGGATGATCGCAGAATCATTTCCATGGTGAAGAGAAACCCCTTCACAACAGCCAACCAAGTGAACAACACTCTCCAGGAGGTAGGTGTATCGATATCCAAGTCTACCATAAAGAGAAGACTGAATGAAAGTAAATACAGAGGGTGCACTGCAAGGTGCAAGCCAATCATAAGCCTCAAGAATAGAAAGGCTAGATTGGAATTTGCTAAAAAAAAATCTAAGAAAGCCTGCACAGTTTTGTAAAAACATTCTTTGGACTGATGAAAACAAGACCAGCCTTTACCAGAATGATGGCAAGTAAAAAGTATAGAGAAGGCGTGGAACAGCTCATGATCCAAAGCATACCACATCATCTGTAAAACATGGCGGAGGCAGTGTGATGGCTTGGGCGTGCATGGCTGCCAGTGGCACTGGGACACAAGTGTTTATCGATGATGTGACACAGGACAGAAGCAGCTGAATGAATTCTGAGGTGTTCAGAGACATACTGTCTGCTCAAATCCAGCTAAATGCAGTCAAATTGATTGGGAGGTATTTCATAATACAGATGGACAATGACACAAAACATACAGCCAAAGCAACCCAGGAGTTTAATAAAGCAAAGGAGTGGAATATTCTTGAATGGCCAAGTCAGTCGCCTGAGTTGAACCCAATTGGGCATGCATTTCACTTGTTGAAGACTAAACTTCGGACAGAAAGGCCCACAAACAAACAGCAACTGAAAGCCGCTGCAGTAAAGACCTGGCAGAGCAATAAGAAGGAGGAAACCCAGCATCTGGTGATGTCCATGAGTTCAAGACATGCGATTGCCAGCAAAGGGTTTTCAACCAAGTATTAGAACTTTTGTTTTCAGCTTTTTAATTACTTTTGAGCCCCTGAAATTAAGTGATTGTGCTAAAAAGAAGAAGAAAAAAAAAGGCTTTAGTTTCTCACATTTTTATGCAATCTTTGGGTTCAACCCACTGAATTAAAGCTAAAAGTCTGCAGTTCAACTGCATCTAAGTTGTTTCATTTAAAATTAACCTCCCTAGCGGTCTAATTCCTTCAAAATTTCCACGAAAAAAGCTGTACAGTTTTTTGCATGGAAATTTATTTTTTCACTGCAGGGTGTAATTCTTAGGCATAACTCACTGATATTTAAAGTTTAAATATTAAATTTATTAAATACCAAAAACACAAAAATCTGTTAAAAAAAAATTTTTAAAAATATTTAAACATGTAACTGTATAGTAGCATATATAATATAAATATATGGGTTATATGAATATTTCTTTGTATTGGATTCAAAACAACTATTTTGTATTGAATCCAATACATATATTTTTAAATTTCCCGCCGATCCTCCCGCCCGCACCGATGCATGTACCGACGTCACCGGGAAACCCCGTAGGGCTGATCTCCGCAACCGGAGAGCGGAGGAAGATGGCGTGTCCCCCAGGACCTGCGGGGACCAGCAGGACACCGGGGGACATCCACAGAACAAGGTAAGGGTTTTTTTTTTAGTTAAAAGCGACCCGGAGTGTGACTCGAGATTACCGCTAGGGGGGTTAATTGTGGTAAAGTACAGAACCAAAATTAGAAAAAGGTTGTCTCTGTCCAAATGTTTATGGACCTAACTGTATATGTATAAATGTTGATCCTATGTTAAAAGGGGGAACATATGTATATAAACTTCATATTCAAGTCATACCGTGCTGAAACTGTGTTTCCACCTTTAAGTACTGACGAAGCAAATCCATAACTACAGCTTTCATGTGACCTCGAATTCCACTGCGGTATCTGACATGAAAAAAATTATTCTTTTAAGGTAAAAAAATTCAAAATAATATAAAATTACTAATATTGGTAGTATTAATAATAAATATTATTCATAGCGCAAACATATTATGCAACATTGTACATCATATATAACTGTATAAAAACCCGAGAAATTATTGAATAAATGTAAGGGAGATAATAAGGGATCAGGCCTATGTGTATCTTCAGGTAAACCGAGTTTCGTTCCCTAGTATGCAGATACCTGATTGGAGGAAACATTTACTGATCTATATATATAAAAGAAACACTGAAAAGATTTAAATTATCTGGGGAACAAGATGTCAATCTGTATGTGTAGTCAAAATGCAGGTAACGCTTTATGAACTATGGTTAGGTTTATTACTTTAAAAATCTGAAAATACAGTACAGGTACAATTGGGATCGCATTTACAATACAGGGACTGCAGTACACTGTTTGGTCACTAATGTTTTAATAGCACTGTCCTGCAGAAACAGCTGTTAGGTCTGCTTGCTAAACTAAATACACACGGAGACATCCCTGCTGCCTGCTCCCTGGAACTGTGCCGGATGTCCGCGGTGCTGCAAGAGGAAGACTGGTCTGTATGTGGAGGTAAGTTAAAAAAAAATTTGGAATTTTCAAAAACCCGACACTCCTTAGGTCGGGGGAGGTTGCCCAATTTTTGAATGTCAACCTGTATAGCTTTCTGTAACACTGTAATATAGGATCTAGGCAAAAAGTGGTATAAAGAATTGTTTACTCAAAAAAGAAAAGGTGCTAAAAATGTGTCATCTCTCAATAGATGACCTTAAAGGTCATGATGAAACACACTGTTGAAAGAGGTTTTAGGCTCAAAATATTTGCTGGAAAGCCTAAATTTCCATAAACTAGAATTGCATTTTTAAAATAGAAATAATACTATGAGCATTACTTTATTCATACTTATATTATTGTTTTTAAATTTCTTTTTACTTAGATGAGGATTATCGCAGTATGCCACAGTCTTATTCCTCTTGATTTAAGTATCAATCAATGACCCATAAGGAGCATCATCAATTTGGTTCAATCTTAGGGATTTGAAACTTTTTCACCTAAAACTAGCTACTGAACAACTTATGTCCCATTTTCCAAATAAGCAGTATGCATGCTAAACACATTAGTATGTCCATACGTATTTATAAGTAACCTTGTACTGACCATCACACAATAGTATTATTGTTAATATATTCTATTATTGGTTGCATCAACAAGTTTAATCATCTCACAGATCTTTCTGCTGTATCACCTGTAACACAATTTTATAACCTCTATTTGTCATCCTAAACATAAGTAACCTTAAGTAACCTTATAAAACCTAACCTCATCTAAATTTTAGTTAGTAGAATTGTATTTTATATTTAGCAGATATGAAATTAAGAAACCATCTATTCACCTGTTTGGATTTTTTTGCACCCTAGCAACATAGAATGGTTTATTACTGTTATGCACTTCAGTTACATTGAATGGTTTATCACATGCAAATATGATTTATCGCTTTTTTTAGATATACCTATAGCCTTTGACTATGAATTTCCTAAAACCTTTAACATATATTATGTTTTTTGGTAATTTTCTTTAATTTTTTATAGATACCATACAGTCATCTCAATACCAAATCCCTGAAGAAGCCTAAAATTGGCAAAACGCGTCATGACACCTTTTACAGGTCTTATCTTTGACATTTTTGTATGGTGTTAGGATAATTTTGTATAGTATGGATACCCCAATCTTGTGAAAGTGAACAGGATTGGGTATGCAACAAAATTAATTGCACATGTTAATTATGTATAAATTGTGAATGCATAAATACATAATTAAGCTTTCAAACAAATTATTTTAAGTCTAAACCTCGCTCTTTCTATCGCCTACCTTTTACCTACAATTTAATAAGAGAAAGCTCTAACACTCCAAAAGAGATAGTAGAGAACAAATTTAATTTGTTATATCTAAAACACATTGTTATTTGTGGGATGTGGCCCCCACTATCCAATCTACAATGAGACCTCAGAGATTCTGGGAAAGGGCAGCTATTTGGAACAGTCTGGGATAAAAATAAATTCCTTCTCAGGTTTAAGCAATCATACCAACAACAGATGTTGAAATCCATGCGTTGGTAAAAAAGCAACATGTAAACTCCTTGAACCAAAACTCATGTCATGGAAGAATGCTTTTGCCTCTTAGCGTCTCAGTTAACATCTCACCTTTGCACCAGTTGCACAATGCTCTGTGTATTCATGAAGAAAACCTCACGTTCAGATTTACGGTTCAATGTAGCTGCGTGACTGTCCAGTATATTTGCAATCTAAACAAGAAACAAAACAATAAAAGGTATTTTTAACCCAAAGGCATTTTTATTCACAGTTTTGGTATGTATTACAGGGTTGTGCTTCACGTTTGTCACATTTATTAAAGATTGTTACCAGCCTATGATTTTTCAAAATATATTTTCAGTGGTGGATTTAATAAATGCAACTTAACAGTTGCCTGCATAAATGAACATGGGCACAATGGATATATAAAGCATTGGTGAGTAAGGAATTTTTTTAAATAATTTTCTTCAACAGATTAAAGCTGAACTTAACATTAATATTGCACAACTGGACGGACTCTGATACTATTTTAAAAATTGCTTACTTTGATTATACTGTATACAGTCAGCTTATTACAGAGTGCTGTAGAAACTGCAGCTATACAAAGGCTTTTCTGCCTGATGAACATCCAGCATCATCTATCCCTATCCTCCCCAGCCTTACAGTCCCTGACCCTTCTGTCTTATCAATTTGATTTAAAGTTCTTTTAACTATAGAGCCTCAGCATTAGATGTAGGCATTACCTAGAGCAATCTGCATGAAAATACAGCAAGTCTAGAAAGCCCACTCCTACTGACTGACCATCAACTTTATACATATTTAATATTGCACAGACACTCCCAAGAGCAAGGTCACTACAGGCACCAGGGCTGATGCCACCTAAAAGTAGTACTGGGACAGTGCTGTTTTTTTATGAAGCTATGTACAGCCTTGTGCCCTCCCTGCATTTCATAGTGAGGTTTTATGAAAAAATTTATTCAGATTGGTAAGGAGAGAGATGTAGAAGAAGGAAAATTAAAAAGATTAATTTCATTTATTTTCATTCTTTACCATTTACCATTCATTTTCAGCTATACCATTTGATTGGCTCCAATTGGTTGTTTTTCTATCCACATTAATATGTAAGACAAGATAGGCATTTATGGATTATAAATAATATCTGTGAAAAGTAGATGGAGGTTTTAATCATATCAAATTCCACTAA
This sequence comes from Pyxicephalus adspersus, assembly GCF_032062135.1. Lineage (NCBI taxonomy): Eukaryota > Metazoa > Chordata > Amphibia > Anura > Pyxicephalidae > Pyxicephalus > Pyxicephalus adspersus. Next base: position 104,992,943 of record NC_092858.1, read on the forward strand.
CTTGTCTGTGACCATTAAAGTGATAAGCACAGCACTGTGCCACAAGTAGATGTGTATTGGGAAATACAAAATTCTTTTCATATCCCTTTTTATATTTTACATACGGTTTGATTTTTACATAAACTTTTACCTGTTGGCTTGGAAACTGGCACAACACTGAAGTAATGTTGCTAGCATATTGTGCCATTTCTTTTTTGATCGCTTTTTCTACATTTGGTGGAATACGTCCAGATACGCTGGTCATAATGTCCTGAAGCTCCAGTAAAGGAAGAGATGGATCCCTGAGGGTTTTCATCAGTCGCTCCACCCAGTCTTTTAGCTGCAAAAAATTATTATTTTTAAAGCAATGTAGCATAGTGAGAAATGTAAGGCTGTGTTTGGAGGTGCTTTCAAGATAAAAGATAAAGGGAGTTGGAGCCTGAGGCCAGGTGGCTGAGGGAGAAAGTCAGTGTGTAGCATGTATCCTGGGAGAGCCCAGACAGTCTCCCGAAGTTTGGGTCTGTGGGAGTGTCAGAAAGAGCCACTAAAAGGGCAAATCCCAGATATTTTCTGTGCATGCTTTGTAGTCAATAAAAGTGGCATGTCTTGAAATATGAATTACAGTCTAGACTACCTCTGCGCAAGCCTCGAGTGCATTTAATACTAATGCCCTCCGGCAAGCCTTACTACTTGTTAGGATTAAAACAAACCTGCAGGGTGAATGCTAACTACTGTACAAAGTTGAATGTGTACTCTTTTAAATTTCCAAAATATAGTTAATACTTTGTAACCAATCCCATGACCCTGCTGGACAGCAGCCTACCCTTGTAGGTGACCACTCTATTCTCCGCTGCAGTTAAGCAATATTGGTCACCAACCTATACCCACCCACTTCATAGATTGTAAGCTCTTTCGGGCAGGGACTTCTCCTACTCCTCCTGAGTCACTATCTGTGTCAGTCTGTCATTTGCAACACCTATTTAATGTACAGCGCTGCGTAATATGTTGATCCTATACAAATACTGTTCATTAATAATAATATTGATAATAATAATTATAATATACAGAAGAGACATCACTATGCATAGGATGGTATAGCTTTGCTTTTTATCCTGTTAAACATTTTGGAATAAAAAAATTGTGTAATGCAGTGAAACCTGATTCATGCTACTGGTCAATTTCTGATCAATAAAGAGATAATTTTTTTTTAAAGAAAACTACTTCTACAGAATGGACAAGGCCTAAACAAACGACATTTTGAGCTTTTTCACATTACATTTTTTGTATCACATCTGGTAACATATTACCTTCAAATAGTTGTTCGGCAAAATTTTTTAATGGTAAATTTTGCTATACAAAACATACAAAATATATTTTCCCCCCACCAGAAAAAAAAATAAATAAATTTACCTTGGTGCTGAAGTAAGGTTCTGGAAGACAGTATCCATTCATTACATTCACCAGGTTATCTAGAACATAGTGAAATACACGATGTAGCTTTTCTCCCTGCAGCACAGTGCTGTGTATCTGTGGTAAAGTTCCTGTGTGAAGTTCAGCCTACAAATAAATATAACCAATGAAATGATAACTTATCATGATACTTACAGAATTAATAAATAAATACTGTATAGAGGCAGTCATCAAATCTAAATCTTTATGCTCAGCTCTTAAAGTGCAACTTCAGGTTTAACTTTTTTCAAATGAATTTGTAAACAACTTTCGCTGGGTGTAAATGTGAATTGATTAGAGCAGACCTATGCACACTATTATACAACAAAATATGCAAACAGAGACTTCAAGCAATGTAGGGTTTGATTTCACAAAAAAGGTGTTTACAATCACCAACTGTAAACTTGTAAAAAAAAAAAAAAGGGAGAAACATAAGCATACGGTCACAACAGAACAAGTGCTACAAAAGCATTGAGCATTATTTTGTTGTGATTGTGTGCTTATGCTTCTCACTTTTTATACATTAATGACATCATTACTATCCTTTTTATTTCCCTATTCTTAGTCGTTCACAGAATACATAGCATTCTGTCAACGGCTAAGAGCTGAGGTTAGGAAAAAATACAACGCTACAGAAGTGAATCAAAACCACAGCTTATTGAAAGTTACCAATAGTATAATTTGTAGATGTACTATGATACAAGGCTAAAGCTATTCATTCTAAAGCAATCCCTAACCGAGCATCCCCACTGGAACATTTCCTCCCAGCATTTGAACCTCTGTCAACTCTAAAACTTTGTATTCAGATGAGAGTTCTATAAAGTCTAAATCCACACAGCAAGTACAGTTAGGTCCATAAATATTTGGACAGAGACAACTTTTTACTAATTTTGGTTCTGTACATTACCAATTATTTTAAATTTACCAACTCAGATGCAGTTGAACTGCAAACTATAAGCTTTAATTTAGTGGGTTGAACAAAAAGATTGCATAAAAATGTGAGGAACTAAAGCGTTTTTTTTTTTGTTTTTTTTACACAATCACTTAATTTCAGGGGCTCAAAAGTAATTGGACAAATTAAAAAGCTGAAAATAAAATGTTCATTTCTAATCCTTGGTTGAAAACCCTTTGCTGGCAAAGACAGTCTGTAGTCTTGAACTCCTGGACATCACCAGATGCTGGGTTGCCTCCTTTTTATTGATCTGCCAGGTCTTTTCTGCAGCGGCTTTCAGTTGCTGTTTGTTTGTGGGCCTTTCTGTCCAAAGTTTAGTCTTCAACAAGTGAAATGCATGCTCAATTGGGTTCAGATCAGGTGACTGGCTTGGCAATTCCACGTCTTCTCCATACTTTTTTCTTGCCATCATTCTGGTAACGGTTGATATTGGTTTCACCTGTCCAAAGAATCTTTTTCCAGAATTGTGCTGGCTTTTTTTAGATGTTTTTTTTTCTTTTTAGCAAAGTCCTATCTAGCCTTTTAATTCTTGAGGCTTATGAGTGGCTTGCACCTTGCAGTGAACCCTCGTTATTTACTTTCATGCAGTCTTCTCTTTATGGTAGACTTGGATATCAATACGCCTACTTCCTGGAGAGTGTTGTTCACTTGGTTGGCTGTTGTGAAGGAGTTTCTCTTCACCAAGGAAGTGATTCTGCGATCATCCACCACTGTTGTCTTTCGTGGATGTCCAGGTCTTTTGGCATTGCTGAGTTCACCGGTGCTTTGTTTAATTTTCATGATGTACCAAACTGTAGATTTTGCCACTCCTAACATTTGTAGCAATTTCTCAGATGGGTTTTTTCTGTTTTTGCAGCCTAAGGATGGCTTGTTTCACCTGCATGGAGAGCTCCTTTGACTGCATGTTGTCTGTTCACAGCAAAATCTTCCACATACAAGCAGCCACCCTCCCCCTCAAATCAACTCCAGGCCTTTTAGCTGCTTAATTGATAATGGCATAATGAAGGAATTGCCCACACCAGCCCATGAAATAGCCTTTGAGTCTATTGCACAATTACTTTTGAGCCCCTGAAACAAAGTGATTGTGTTAAAATAAAGGCTTTAGTTCCTCCTTTTTTTAAACAATCTTTTTGTTCAACCCACTGAATTAAAGCTGAATGTCTTCAGTTCAACTGCATCTGAGTTGTTTCATTTAAAATTAATTGTGGTAATGTACAGAACCTAAATTAGAAAAAAGTTGTCTCTGTCCAAAAATGTATGGACCTAACTGTAAAAAACGTACCAGCACAAAATTATAAAACAAAAGCTTTTGCTTTTATTTCGTTGATCTACCTGTTGCACTCTGCTGGGGTCATCTAGCTGAAGTTTTGCAATTACACATCCAGGCTCCAAGACAGCACCTGGACGCTTTACATAGTGTATACATCCTGATTCCATGGCTGTCAAGGTCATCACCATCTTCATAACCTGCAAAAAAATTTATTACTTGTATGTAAATACATATATGTATATGTGAATATATATATATACTGTAAATAATTTACCAGTTCATTCCACAGATCCATGGTTAAAAATACAAAATGTAATTTGAGATCATGTTCAATACATATGTTCATATTCATCTCAAAAGAATGCTAAACTATGCACAGCAAATGATCCAAAATCATTTTCCATTTTTTTGAGTGGCCCACTGTGTCCTTGGGAAAATGTTGAGATTTGGCCCACTGATTACAGAAAAAGTAAAAATGAAATGAAGGAATGCAGAATGTTCCCCCTAAATTCTAGCGGACTGGAGGTAAGGAATCCGAGAAGAAGCACCAATAAAACATACTGAAAAACTATGAAAGATTTACGCATACTGTCATGGTTTGACAAAACAAAGTAACAAGGACTGACCAAAGCCAGGGTCTCCCAGTGAGAGGGGAGAAGAAGGTTTAGCTAACACCACAAACGTTATGTTTGGTGCACATTTAGCATGTGGTAAAGCAATGTAATAATATATGCAATTAAAGCACTCTAATAGAATATAGAAATGCATTGCAGTGGGTTTTTCACTGCAGGCATCTTGGGCCAGAATGGGGGTGCATAATGGTTTCTATTTATTAATTGCAAACGCTATATTTTTAAAGACAGTGGGGGGCTTAAAGGAAAGCAGCCCTTACATTTGCATAGAATGTCAGCTATATGTCTATGCACCCTCATTCATTACAGTTAAGTGTTGAACATTCTGCAGAGAAATTCTGTTTCCCAGTGAACATTAATACATTGGTGTGAACTGAAGCCATGGGGCATAGGACAAATTGCCAATTTAGTACATTGGGACTGCATTAGACAACAGACCAATGCTGCTGATGGTAATGTGCCCTTTAATGGGGCTGCTAACCGCTTATCACTAGACTTTTTGAGCCCGAGACATCCTGTAAACTGAGACATTACAGTGAACATAATTATTTGATGGCTTTACAGTGGGATGAGACCACAATTTAACAAATTTAGCAAACAGAAACAAGTCTGGGAGGTGTCTGGGAAGAGCTGTCTGTGTTTTCATAGAGAGTTTGTAAAGGTGCCCAGAGACCTTCACAAACTAGGTAGATTCCAGTGCTTGGTCTGACCTGAGCTGGACAGCATTCTGTGACTTTTTTTAGCAGAAACAGGTATGAAAAGCATCTTAAACGGAACCCAGTGTCACTTTCAGGCTATTCTCACAATGTCTAGACCAGAATGGTACATGACTCTCCTAGTTCATTAATTATTGCCAATCCAGTCAGCTGTAAACGAAAAGACTATAAATGACTAATATATAATTGCAAATATTATTTCAATTCTTGTTCTTATGTCATTTAAAATACAGAAAGTGAGCCCTTTTTCTTCAGACAACCATAGTACAAAAAGAGCACATTGAACCACTTTCTCAAACTGGTAACCCTATGGTTACTTGTTTCAGACAGTATGATTGCAAAGATTAAAGTATTATGACTTGTCAAGCAGAAAATCTATTTCCTACATCTCTCACCTGAACAAGCAACATAAGATCTGTTGCATTGCTTCATTAAACTGTTTTACAATAAAATTAGGCTTAAAAAAAAAATAAAAAAGGGGTGTAATATCTATTGAGTTTTCAGGAAATGAAAGTGAGCCATGTAGAGGTAATGTGTAAAACTTTGTACACTTTGGATATCTTTGGCAAGTTAAAAATGTTTTGAAGTAAATATCACTTTTCAATGTATTTCCATTTTTTGCGGACATTTAGAATTAAAAGTCCACAGTAAGAAAAAAGTGATAGACAGTTCTGTAAAAATGTGCGAAGAACTATGATTAGAATACAGTGCCCTTTATATGCTTATGAGAAATTTGTTTTTGGATAAAAAATGGAGCTGAAGATATGCCTAATGTATCATATATTTTGAATATGATACAATCATTCTTCCATAAGAATTCCAAAAGAAAGTATAGGCACAAATTCTGATATAGAATATACATTAAATACTTAGAAATGAAAAAAAAAAAACACCATTAAAAAATAAAACAAACTGGTTAATAAAGATTATGGAATATAAAAATAATAACAGTGAATAGTTATTGTTAATACAGCCCTTAGGTATTTATATTTTTTACATTTAGTAAGGTGTACAGGCTAGGATTGGAAGGTAAAGTTTAGAGGACAGGTTAAAATGTTGCAAATAGGGTATTATTTTAAGATTTAAATAATGATTAAAGAGAAATCATTTAAAAAGTGATCACACACATAAGTAAAATTTTAAGAGATGGAATCTGGAAAGCTGCATCAAAAACTGGGTCCTTATAGTTCGTAGAAGCTCCATCGACAAGTTCACTAAACCATAATTCTGGTTTCCATCCACCTTAATGGTTTAGTTGTTCCCACCTAGCATGGGGTATTACCACATGGAGTATTGCTTAAGTCTTCATATGTAAAACAGTTTAAAAATTGAAGAGGGGAAAGCAAATATCTTTTATATTGGCCACAGCAGTTGTTCAGAAGAGCTCAAAAATTAATCCATTAGCTCAAAAAATCCATTAGACTGTTTATATCACGATTATCTACCTAAAAATAAAGTATTAGTTTTGAGTGTAAGGGTTAGGTAGATTATTTTAGGATGGTTAAGTATTCATGTGCACATACTCATTTCTTCCCTCTCTGTTCTTTAAGTGATGCTTTAAACACATTCTGAATAAACTTACATATCGAGACTTACACTTGGTTGATTCCAAAAAGGTACTTCGCATACAATAAAATTACACACAAAATAATAAATATGTTTAAGAATTGCATTGCAATTGCATTTTCTGTGATACCTCTATCTCTGCATAACACTGTCCAGCAAACACATGGCCACCATCTTCTACCACATACTGTATAAGCTTGCCGGCTGAAGGAGAGCGCAGGATTGAGGGGTCATTCTCTTTCTCAAAGACACATGTTTTATTTCCAATGGTAATGCGATATCTGTTTGAAAAAAAAAACAAAAAAAAACACACCTTTGAGAGACCATATGGTTGATTATATATATTAATATATATACACACACACACACACACACACATTTAATTGGTTGATTTAGCTTTCATTACAGCATGCATTGGTGGTATTGATTTGATAAGTTTACATTCATTTTTCACCAATATTTTGCATTGTTGATGGGAGAGTCGGTACATTGTGTGAAGTCTCTTCCAGCATATCCCAAAGATTTTCAATGGAGTTAAGGTATGGACTCTGTAGTGACCAATCTATGTAAAAATAATGTTTCATGCTCCTTTAACAACTCTTTGACAATCTGAGCCTAATAGATCCAGTCACTGTCATCTTAGAACATGCCTGTGCTGTCAGCAAAGAAAGAAATCCAGCGATCAAAAAACCCCAGTATATTCTTCATTATATATTGAACGGGCCAGGTAAAACAGGCCGCGGTTCCTAGGGGAAGTGGGCCGAACAACCCGCCTACTCTACCATTGCAGGCTCAGATCTGCGATGGGAGAGTGGGCGGAATTATGTCATCATGTTGTCACGTTCAGTGGCATCATGATGGCAAAATCCCGCCCACTCTCCCAACAGCCCGGCCCCTCTGCCAAATTTTAGATTAGATTGTGGCCCCTGAATGATGCAGAGGAGACAGGACACCTTCACCGCATCCAAGGGACAATGGACGGGGCCATGTACCGTCAAATCCTGGGTGAGCACCTCCCTTCCCTCAGCCAGGGCATTGAAAATGGGTCGTGGATGGGTATTCCAGCATGACAATGACCCAAAAAACACGGCCAAGGCAACAAAGAAGTGGCTCAAGAAGAAGCATTTGAAGCTCCTGGAGTGGCCCAGCCAGCCCAAAGGTTTAGGCTTCTAGTCTCCTTTCTCTCATATTTTCTTTGTTTTGTTTTTTTCACAAAAAACAAATGTGGGAATTTCAAATTGATTGTTATCAAATACAGACAGGTGCACAAAACAGGCGTATTGAAGGTTACCTATCAATTTCTTCTTTAATATATGTAGTGTAGCTGCTGCCATCATAAGACAAAAGCAGGCCTCCATCGCTCAGCCTGTGAACATCCACTTCCACATACGAGCTGTTCATTATCACTACATAGGAATTTGGAGACTGACGTGTAACCTGAATGCAATATATAACATTTCATGAGCATTTCAAACTTCAGTGTCCATTACATTTAAAAGTCATCTGACAACAAAAATGATCTGAAAACAGAATATTAGACACAGCAGCAGCATCACAGAACAGAAACCTAGAAGAGTGAGAGTGGAAAAAGACAAAAGTTGTCCGCAAAGTTTCAGTGAACCTTTTTGTTTTTTGAAGTATAACCATTTGCAAGTTTCACTATATTTCAAATTGATTGACCATTACATTTTCCATTTGAAACACTGTGTGTTATATCAGATGAATAAACAGAGGGTTGACTACATAAACTGCAGGCAAATCATACATGTGTCTATAGTTGAAAGACAAACTGCACTCTGTTCTTGTTTACACTGCCTCCCCCCAATAAACTGTAATACTAATAACCTTTACATGAGGACATTGGGTATACATTGTACTAATATCAGAATATAAGTGGTAGAAAAGGAACAAATATGACATGTTTTCGACAGTAAATGTTCATACAATACAATTACCTTGAGAACATATTTCTTCCCCTCATAAATGAGTTCTACATCTACTGTATTTAACAATGTGTGTGCTGGTAACACTTGTCCTCTGAAATGAAAAAAAATGTATATTACTACAGAAGTGGAATAGAATTGAATAAAAAAATCTATTAACATAGTAGAGTAAAATAAAATAAATAAAACAGTCACCAACATAAGTCCGAATTTTAAATGGTTAATATAATTTATTAATAATAGTTTTGTTGCATATTTAAAGAGAATGGTTTTCAACAGTATATTTAAAAACTCTATAATATAAAAGTATACCATTACAATATACTAAGCTAGTGACAGGCACAAGTCCACTGCTGGAGATATGTTTTCACCATAAGCACCATGGCTTGCAAATTTTCACTTCTGACTTAAAAAAAATGGCACAAACACCTGCTGCAGCTTCCCACTTTGTAACTTTCCACAAAGTTTGCAATGCTGCAGTTTAATCATTGGGGAGAAAAGCTTTAGGAAATGCTTCCTCCTGCTGCAACATAATGATAAGGTCCTCTCCACCTAGTCACTGAATAGAATTTAGGGGAGGCCAAAAGGTGCAGCCTTCCTAAAACGTGACACTGTTGCCATATATTGTGAATTTCCTCATAAGGACTTATTGAAAATTCTCCCTAACTCTTACCTTTCCAATGAGTGCAAGAAATTTGAGACGCTGTTCCTGAGGCTCATATCAGCGACATGTAATGCTCCACAAACAACTCCCAGCATAGTGTCTGGTCGCTCAGCCTGGCAGATTGGAAGTAATAAAGTTAAAAACTATAGCATATAGCAATGCTAAATACACTTAAATTAATATTATATAAGTATTGTGTGTTACCATCAAATCCAATAAGACAAAAGAAAATTATACATATGCACACTGTGAATTACTTTTGAAATGTCTGGCAGTAGGAGGCTTTTTTGAGCCATTTTGAAATTTTAAAAATGTCTGTCTACTCGTGTAAATTCCTCTTGTATGGTCATCTTGACAAAGGGGTATTCAACTATAGTACATGTCAAAACAAAAAATATTCAGCACATCTGTGCAATACAAACACATTTCCCTTCATTTGTCTCTTTAAAGAAAAGAAAGGACAAAAAAAAAAAACTAATTGATCCTGCCTAAGATCCAGTAAGCTCCTAAATTCTGTCTCATGTGGCGTTGCCGTTCTTCCCTGCTGGTCTATTTTGCACCACTCCCTGCTCATCGGCATAACATAACTGAAAGTTGGTCTAAAATCCAGCAGGGGAGAACTTCTGCTGTCAAAAGTCAATGCTCATAGGGGCCTAGTTATCAAAAGAAATCAATCAGATAAAAAAAAAAAAATAACAAAAAAGGATTGCCAATTTTTTAATACATAAATACTATACATTATGCTATATTGTAAAAACTTAAATGAAGTACTGACCACATTTTCAGCCTTATCTTGGCCATGGACATTGTGGCTAAAATGTTTTGAAACAAATACCTTTGATTTCCATAGAATCTATCTGATCAAAATAAGTGTTGATAAGGCTGGGTAAGTCTGGTGGTGTACAACAAGTTTTCTCCTTGATGAAAAGTATTATGCTTTTCAGCTGATTGTCACATTCTTGTCTTGATATATCATATTTTAACCTAATTTATTGCTGTATATACATACAGTCCAACTACATTACAGGTAGCCACTAAGGATAGTTCACATTAGAAACTTTAATTTCCAGTAAAGTCATTGCCACATTATTACTTGAATCTGCTGCAATTTTCCTAAAGGACTCAAACATAATTAATTTTTTGCAATATGGGATCCAGGATCCTGGGATCATGGCGTACTGCTTTTTAGTGCACAGACTTGGAAGTAAAACTGGAGGTACCCCTGGCATTGGAAACTTCGCCTACCCTTTTCAAAGCTATTTTGTAAAGGCTTTAACCTAAACAAATTACAAATAGTTTCTTTTTTAATTACAGCACTGAAGCTGTTCTTACTAACTTTGCCACTAGGTTAGACAAAGTAAATAGTAAGACAAACATCAATTTGTTCAAAACAGAGAAAAGCAAATATCTGCAAAAATATTTGCCAATATCTGTACATAGTACTAGGTATAGTTCACCTGGAAGGTATTTTTTGTTATCCTTAAAAATGAATGAATGAATGGACTGACCTAGGCAATTTAGTTGTTGTTCATATATCAACTATAGTTATCATTTCGTTATAAAGTTACCTGCACTTTTTCTGATATCAGCCTGTCCAGCCATCCAGTGTCTATGCGATTTTGCTGGAAACTTTCAGTCTCAAGAAGCTTTATCAAATATTCCACAGTTGTTCGAAAATCTCCACGAATAGACAACTCTTTTAATGCAACAACCATGTTACTAGAGAAAAAAAAAGAGTAAGTGTAGTAGAAAGTCTAAATTGGAATTGGTAAAATGGTTGCACATCAGAACCACATGCTACTTTGACACATTATTCATAGAGTTGTCCATTGATTTAAAAATTCGGGGAAGCAGTACTGAGATTTGTAAATGAAACCAGGAATCAAAACATTTCAGATGGATCCTGTTCTGTGTTTATTTGGATATTGTGAACAGGTACCTCACCATGGCCACACAGGTAAAACATAAGGGATGGATTACCATATGTTTATTGGTAGCCAGGAGGGTTATTCTGAAGGAATGGATTAACCCAGTAGCGCCTTCTGTGCAAGGAGTAATTACAGAATTGAAAACAGTCTTTAACAAAGAAACAATCGAAGCAGAAAGTGCGGAGGATAAGCAAATCACCCACTATTTTCAGATATGGTGTAAGTTTATAAAAAAGGTAATCAGTGTGCATGAAAAAAATGCACATCTATGACCGATTTAAATATTCCACTTGGGGTGTTACACATGGTTTGTCTTAACATAACTTTATTTATCTTCTACGGAAGTAATTAATATGACCGTTAAGGGTTTTGGATGTTGTTTGTAAAATCAGTTTACGGCAAGTTCTGGGCTTTAGGCTTTGGTTTTCCCCTGGTTTGTTTTTGTCTTTATATATAGCATACCTTCAGAGTTACATAACTATTAATGTGATTACTGTTCTTTTAAAACAGGATTAACTGAATTGTGATGTCATTTCTGTATATTTAATTGCTGATGTATGCCATGTCTGTTGTAATGTTTTGTAAAAATAATAAAAATTATATTATAAAAAAAAAGGTTCCACATCTATTTGTACCTACATATTTTTATAACATTTAACCAATTTGATATACATATAGTCACAGTCTGGATGTGTCAGTCATATGTACAGTCTGGATTAAGCCTCTGTTTTTTAATACACATTCAAACAAATTCACAGATATTTTTCGAATTGTCACACCCACCAACCCAAGCATAACTCCAAAAAGACATTTGGAATAGTTGAAGGGAAAAAGTACAGCACAGGTAAAATGAAATCCAATTGAAAGTTTTATTACCAGAATATAGTATAAGACATCATCCAACACATTTCAGGGGCTAAAGTGTTTCCCTTCAAGGGATTGATTTCGAATCACAATCATTGGACTAGGAAATACAGATGGCTAAGTGACTAGAACTTTTGCCTCTGCAGTGCTGGATCCTAGGTTCAAAACCTAGCCAGAAGACTATTTTCATGGAGTCTGAATGGTTTCCTCTGGGAACTCCAGGTTCCCCTCCACCTTAGGTTGATCTGGCTCCACCAGAAATTGTCCTTGGTACATTTGCAAAATGTGGGCATGAACTGGAAGTGTGATACACCAATAAAATACATTAATAAAATAATGAAAAGAATGGAATAAAGCAATTCTTTTAAATTAATATGTATCAGCAAATATTAGACATTTATGAGAAAGGAAACATTGTATGCATTGTGGCTTTTTTAAAAATATTGTGCATTAAAGAAAGCCTTATCTGTAATTGCACATTTACTTTTAAATGGCAAGAAATTATTCTTGACTAAATAAGGTTATTTATTAAACGTGTATATAAAGCCAAAACCTTTTCTACATTTTAGTTAGGGAAAAGTTTAAACTACTAAACCATTTTCAGCTATTTTGTGACACCATGTCCCAACAAAAAGATTGCATTTTACTTCATGTTCTATAGACTTAACAGGAATTGAGTAGATATGTTTTTCAATGTGAATAAAATCCCTCTTAGAGGGATGTCAAAAAAACAAATGTCCATATCTGACGACTTGCCCCCTATTTCTGTTCTATAGGTAACTCAAAGATTTGGATTTAACCTGACTTTCATTTTCGATAACACTGGTGATCAGACAATATTTTAAGGAACCCTGGTATGATTGACAACACCTGTGCCTGGTACTAATCCAAAAGCCTCAGAAACAAGACAATTCCTTTAAACCTGGATAGGTAAAATAAAGGGGAGGCACATCAGTGGACATAAAAAGATGAGAGAAATTTTGGCTCTGGCAATGCATTTTCAGACTGGCCAAAATACAATACAATGAAAAAATAAATAAATAAATCACTTACGAAATTGCCTCTTCTCGGTTTTCTCCCCAGGAAAAGCAATGACCGAACTGAGAATCAGCAAATTCATGAAGACCTCCTGCTGCAGCAACACTAAAGTAACCCCACACATTCTTGTTGCTACGGAAATTCAGTTCTTGGACAGTTCCAGAGCTTGGTTTAAAACCCTACAGATTAACAAAATAATATTTTGTAATATAACAGCAAACAATGGCATAATAGCCATGTTAATAAATGCCAGGGCTAGAAATCAGTTTAGGAAGCTACATTGTGAAAATACTTAGGTCGGGTTTGGGCCAAGCTCTTGTTACTATCTTGAATGTTTTAAGCTCCAATTCAGGAACAGTTAAAAAACATGAATATCAACAAAACCAGCAGGCAAAATAATACGTGAGGTGGACAACTATATAGTAAAAAGCACCTGAAAATTACAGCCACACAACTAGTAGGCAGTGGTCGCTGAATGAGCTTACATGCAAACATTTCATGTGTGAGCAGAGCCTACCTTTAAATATAGCTTTATGCTATGTTAGGCATTTTAGAGTTTGCACTTCTGACCACAACATTATTACAACACAGATATTCCTACAATGGAATAGCATAAATATGTTTCCATTAGGAATATTAAAGAATCAAACAAAGAACAGAAATTTATTTTACAATAAACCCACTCAGTTGCTGCTAATCAAAAGAACATTTTATACAGCATGATAAAGATTTAGAAATACAAAAAAAGACTTTTGGCACTGCAACAATCTACCATTTGATTTGTTGCTATTGTTTACAATTGATATCCAGCACCTTCTAGGTGCGTCAAAACAAAAAGTTTGCAGTTTGTTATGGTTACATTTCAGCCACAGCCTATGTTGGAAAGCCTGTCTTCTGCAAAGAAGGACCCTTGCTCTAGAAGGAAGCAGTGATCTCAGTGGCTCCTCCTACTGAACCAGAGCAATTCAATCAGCAGGGAGTGGGAGTTTTTTTAATTGAATAATTATAGGTCAGACTTGGTAGGGGGTTGTGCATGAGACCACTGCTTCCGCTCATATTAAAAGGATCCTACAAGGTTCTAGCCAAAATCAACTAAAGGGCCTTAAAGTGGGGTAAAAAAAACCTGTTTTGAGCTTTTATTATAAATCAGCAAGTAAGCACAGAATACTTGCCAATTATGGCACCCACTTACTTTCTTTGTCCCCTACAGTGATGTTTGGCTCTGAATCCTGCCTTTTTGAAGGCTCTAAACGACATGGTGGAAGAACATAAACCAACCAGGAGTATGGGGAGGGGGGATTTTTTTTTTTTTTGGCAAGAGATCTACATGTCTCTTCCGCCAAAAAATCTGCCTCCTGGTGACTTTTGTTCATGTAAGTTTATTTCCACTTTAAGAATCAGAGTTCATTACATAATAAGGCCAATATTGTTTATTATCAAAATGCACAAAATAATTTCATGATTGTCGTTTACAAAACATTTTTGACAAATCCAAGGGAATATGTTTGTAGTGTTTGCTAGAAAGCTCATGATTTTCTACTCTAGTTCCTGGTAAAACTAGTATATTTACCTCATCTGGATTTTCACTAGTGATACGAGCAGCAATGACATGTCCTCTTGGGCAAGGAGCATTTAGAGAGTTATCAAAGTCAATTGGTGTATCTCCCCATGCTGGAACACCATACAACATTCGAATATCCTTTATTCTGTGAAGAGGAATTCCCATGGCAATCTGTGGGAAAAATGGTTACCACAAAACAATTATTTCACATAAAACTAATCTAAATGTTAATAACAAATATGTGGTAAAACAGAACAATTATTATTGTTATACAGTGATGCCTTTGGTGAGTTTATGACCTTTTATATTGTGCTTTTTACTATTTTTTATAAAACGTATCTTTAAATTGTGGGCAGCATCCGGAACGAATTGATTTTCTATAGAAACCTATGGGAAATCACATTTCAGCTAACAAATGTAATTCTGGAATGAATTATCTTTGTTAGCCGAGGTATCACTGTATGGTATTTATATAGTGCCAACATAATATGCAGTGCTGTACAATAAATATGGGTAGCAAATGACAGACAGGTTCAAACAAAGACACAGAAGCGGGAGAAGACCCTGCCTGAAAGAGCTTACAATATAAGATGAAGGGGAAATAGGAGGGGAGATATAGGTTGGTGAATGAGTGGTGAGGGTTTAAAAGACAGAAAAAGATGGGTAGGGAAGTTTGAAAAAACGTTTTAAATGTACGGAAAGTAAGAACAAGTCCAATGGGACTAGGAAGACCATTCCAGAGAGTCAGCACAGCCCTAGAAAAGTCTTGGAGCTGTGGATGAGATGAGGTTATGTAGTGAGGAAGTCATTAAGTTGTTATTTTCTGCCTGCATGTTCTTTATTTTTCTTACCAAGAACTGGTATAGATAATAGACATTGGTCTCTATGGGTGCCACTTTCCTTTCTTTTGATGCTGTATCAAATAGGTGCACAAAAGCTGTGATAGATATCATCTGAAAATCTCCTTACTTACAGTCTTAGTGACAATGTCACCAGAACAAATAGTCCACAACAAAAACCCAAAAGAGGTTCTATTGCTTCCTCACTCACATCCTCCTGCAAAATTGTCAAAAGAAAATAAAGCATTTAGGCATAAACCAAAAATGTACATTCCTAAATTTCTATTTTGTGGTTTGATGACATCCCCATACCCAATTACTATTAGATTCAGGTCTCATTCATGCAAGTTCAGACCCGTGGAAGGATGAGTGTTCCTGCAGAACTATTTCTTTAAGAACCAACTCCTAAAATATTTAACATCGAGTTCAATAGCAATAACTGCACTGAAACCTCACCGACAGCCTAAACATAGTATACTATACCAGAATAAAACACTATAAAATATATTTATGGTAGGAGGCTAAATCTGAAGTAATTCCAGGCAAAAAGAAAACGGTAAGCAAATGACCTTACATATTACTATACCAGACAACACCGATAAGCACAATTTATGTATTTAACCATCAACTGGCAATGAACAATGCTAGAATTTTAAAATATTTGTGTTTTTCACAGTGCCATTTATGCAGCAGGATGCTATAAATCTTACACAATGTATACAATTAAAAAAACAGTTTCTGCATTCAAATCCTTTGAAAGATTCTCTGACAATAGTATGAGGCTACTATTCATCTACATTATAACAACAGGTACACACCTAGGCCATTAAAGTAACTCAGGATTATCTCTTAAAGTAGAAAAACTGGTAAAGCAACACATGACATCACACGGCTAAATTAACCATCACATCATTTAAAGTATCACCCACATAAATATATCCTAATACCTTATGCACAGTAAAGGGAAAGCAATCACTGACAAAGAGGATTTTTCTTTTAAGCTCGTAAAGAAATTTTCTATTTCTCAGAAATTGTGGAACACAATTCTTGAGCTATATGCCTCCCCTACAGGTTAATCACCAGTCAACCACAACATGTCAATAAGTTTATGGCCAGAAACTAAATGACACCAGCAATAAAATAGCACTTTCAACTATTGCATAATGCCCGTGGGCCAGTCATAGTGAGACCCACACACTAAAATATTACTTATTCCTAGCTGTCTTGCTGATTATTTGACTACAAAATTTCAGTAATCGACAAGCATTCTTGAAATGAAGTGAGAGTAAAGATATCATTTCTTAGTTGCATACAGATCAGGGTCTTTTGTAGCTAAAGCCATCAACATTTACCAAAGGACGGTGGACCCCAACCGTTTTTTAGGGATGTTGTTTTCCCAGAAATCTGTCCAGGACCAGCAACAATTGGTGGTGCACTAAGACATCCACGCTTCACAGACAGAAGTAAGCAACCATAATCATCAAGGTTTATTAATGCTGTCTTTGCCGACACCAATTATTATTATTATTGTTATTATTAATAAACAGGATTTATAGGGCGCCAAAATATTACGCAGCGCTGTACATTAAATAGGGGTTGCAAATGACAGACAAATATAAACAGAGAAACGGGAGGAGGAGAGGACCTTGCCCCAAAGAGCTTACAACCTAGGAGGTGGGGGAAGTAACACACAATAGAAGGGGAGATGTAGTGGTGGGAAGTAGTGAGGGGTTCAAAAGACAGAAAAAGATGGGTAGGCAAGTTTAAAAAAATGGATTTTGAGTGCACTCCTAAATGAGCAGAAGGTAGGAGCAACAATGTAAGGAAGTTTGTTTCCCCTTGTCACAAATATAAAAAAAACACACTTTGGCAATAAAAGCATACTGGCAGTGAGTGGGGTGGTTATTGGAAAGAAAGCTCCAACATATTTATTGTCAGTGTGAAGCAAAAATTCTACCTTATTATATATGTAGTCATCTGGAAGCCCAATGCAAAGGGGCTCTACTCCACTACCCACTAATAAGGAAGCAGCGTTACTCCTTACATACTCGTACCTTTTCTGTTTTATATGCTATGTTGCATGTCATAGCCTACTGACTGCTGCACACAATCAGCTAGGTTGTATTTTACATACACCTAATAAGTGAACCTTTATATAAGTGAAAAGTATATGTTCGGAGCTGTATGTGAATTCTGACAGCTACATTTTTATTTTACATAATTCAGACCAGATTGTACTATGACAGAAGTGACATACGTCTGGTCACTGACGTGAAACATATGTTGTATGTTTCATCCATATATCTCATTACAGGTTCTCTAAGAAGAATGTATTGGTTCTGATTGCTGACCACCTTCATAAAATAGTTTCTGCCTAACTTCCATGCTTATTTAATAGAGTCAACTTTTTGAGTTTTTGACTTTGTACAAAAATGCAGCAATTAAAAAAAAAAGTATTTAACTGAATTCTTCATCTAAATACGTTTCCAATTTTTTGGCCAGGCAACTATTAATTGCAGAATAAATCCAAGTACGCCTTTTTTCTAATTATAAAGTACTATGCGGTTTTCATTTTGGACCTCCAATAGTGCACTAGAGAGGACTATTTCAATGACTTCAATAGAAATTTAAAAAGGAAGAGCTTTTTTTGCTATTGAAAGTAAAGCCCAGAAGGCATCCCACTTTGTAATGTGAGTTCCTATTAAATCTGGAAAATAAACCCTGTGATATAGCCTTCCAACAACAGGTATGGCTTGCATTTGCAAAAGTATTTCATCTGGAATAAACAAGTAGAGAAGAGATTGGTACCTGAAGCTGTGCAGCTGGGAGATTGACATCAGCCACCATTTCTGTGCAGGGGTGTTCCACTTGCAAGCGGGGGTTAAGCTCCAAAAAGTAGAAGCTACCATCCTGACTGTAAAGATACTCAACTGTCCCAGCACTTACATATCCCACCATTTTAGCGAGTTTTACAGCACACTAAAAGAACAAAAAAAGGAGTTCGACATGATTGGTTAATAATGAAGAAAAAAGTATTTTTATATCTTTGACTAATTCAATAAAGCAGTAAATGCTTCTATACTAGTATGTTACCAACATGCCAACCTCAGCCATTGTGCGTTAGCAAAATACAAGGTAAATTATCTGCAGGTTTTTCAATTTAAAGCGTATTCTTTTTTTACATTTTTTCCTGAAGTGTATATCATTATAAAATTTTAAAAACTGCACAAAGGAGTATTAATTTTGTATGAAAAGCTCATATGTGACTTTTTTAATGCAGGTGGCCCTTCCCAGTGAAAAAGTATTGTCAGAGGGAATAAGGATTTACAAGTTAGAAGATTAGTCTGTCAAAGTCATTTCCCATTCTGTGTCACCCTTCTCTAGGGTACACAGGATCCCCAAAGAACATGGAAGTCTAAACCAATTTTTTCTTTGCTCCTACACCACACCCCCTTTTTCTTAAACTAAACACATAAAAGTAGCAATGTCAGGGAACTTATATATGGTTACCATATGTGGATGAATTGGCACATATCATTGTTTACAAGAGAGTTTGATGATAAGATCCTAGATATATGCTTTGCAATCAAACAGTATAGTAACAAAAATGGCCTCTGGACATATTAGTGAGGCCACTAGCAAAAAGAAGAATTTCTACATTTCATTCTGTCTCCCAAGCCACACCTTTACCAATGTGTTCTGTTTTTTAGGAAAATAAACCACTAAGCAAAACTAAAAAAGATTATTAATCAAATTACTTTAAAAAATATGTGTTAGTATTAATATCCATCATTTGCAGAGATGTTTAGAGCAATTGGCAGCAACAATAGTGATGTAAAATTGTTCCTTTTTAAAAAATAAATAGAATTGAATACCTGTTAAGTGTCTTTTTTCAGTAGGACCCAAGCCACAATAATACTTTCCTTTCCTGACCCCTGAACCTGCTAGCACATAGCCTTGAAAAAAAATTGTGCTGCTCTGAGGTACATGAGCAATATATAGCTACAGCTAGATGATCCCCAATAAAGTCTAAGAACAATTTGTGAAAGAGAGGGTGAAATGATCATACCAGCAGGTTTTAACTGCATAAAATGAAACACAGCTGCCGTGAAGAAGTCCACATAACCCAATACTGCAAGGCAAATTTACTAACCACTTGGCCACCATACTGCTTACGACAGAATAATAATATATTTACACATGTGATTACTGTGCTCAGGTAACTTTTACTAAATAATTTTTTTTTTATAATTTGTATAAACCCAGCTATAATTTGCTGGAGGGTAAGAGGGCAACACAGCACTTTTTTATCCTATTTTTTCCACCAATAATTTTAATGAAACTGCACTAAAACAAGGGTATGACAGAATGTCTGGTTACAAAAAATCTAGATTTTTTTTGTTAAGTTAGTAGTTTTAGGTTTAATGACTAGTTGAACCCCACAAAATTATAATAATTATACACAACATGCAGTCTCACCTGTTCCATCTGCTCAAACACTGAAACGGTAGCAATTGATGTTGGTGCCTCTTCAATAATTTTCTGGTGACGGCGCTGAACAGAGCAGTCACGGCCAAAGAGTGAAATGGCATTTCCATATTGATCAGCAAGAATTTGTACTTCCAGGTGGCGTGACTGCTTGGCCAATCTCATTACAAAAATGGGAGAACCAGGAACTTCTGTTTGGACCTTTCAAAGATAACCAAGTGTAAAAATGATCAATTTTCTGAAAAAATATACCACTGACAAAGTGACAATTTTTAAATATATTCCTAACTTTTAAGGTTTAGATATGGCTATCAAGGCTATGTTAATATCCGTTCACAAGGACTTTGAAAAAAGGCTGAATGTGAACCCATAAATTCCCGATATTGAGTACATCCAAATTCAAATAGACTTTTTACCAGTGGTGTAGGTGTACAGTTAGGTCCATTAACACTTGGACAGAGACAACTTTTTTCCAATTTTGGTTCTGTACATTACCACAATAAATTTTAAATGAAACAACTCAGATGCAGTTGAACTGCAGACTTTCAGCTTTAATTCAGTGGGTTTAACAAAATGATGCATAAAAATGTGAGGAACTAAAGCCTATTTTAACACTATCACTTCATTTCAGGGGCTCAAAAGTAATTGCACAATTGACTCAAAGGCTATTTCAAGGGATAGTGTGGGCAATTCCTTCATTATGTCATTATCAATTAAGCACACAAAAGGCCTGGAGTTGATTTGAGGGGGAGGATGACCGTTTGTATGTATGTGGAAGATTTTGCGATGAACAGACAACATGCGGTCAAAAGAGCTCTCCATGCAGGTGAAACAAGCCATCCTTAAGCTGCAAAAAACATTTGGACAGAGAAAACCTTTTTTCTAATTTTGGTTCTGCACATTACCAAATAATTTTAAATTTAACAACTCAGATGCAGTTGAACTGCCAACTTTCAGCTTAAATTCAGTGGGTTGAACAAAAAGATTGCATAAAAATGTGAGAAACTAAAGCCTATTTTAACACTATCACTTTATTTCAGGGGCAAAAGTAATTGGACAAATTACAAAGCTGAAAATAAAATGTTCATTACTAATACTTGGTTGAAAACCCTTTGCTGACAATGACAGCATGTAGTCTTGAACTCATGGACATCATCAGATGCTGGGTTTCCTCCTTTTTAATGCTCTGCCAGGCCTTTACTGCAGCAGCTTTCAGTTGCTATTTGTTTGTGGGCCTTTCTGTCCGAAGTTTAGTCTTCAACAAGTGAAATGCATGCTCAATTGGGTTCAGATCAGGTGACTGACTTGGCCATTCAAGAATATTCCACTTCTTTGCTTTAATAAACTCCTGGGTTGTTTTGGGTCATTGTCTATCTGTATCATGAAACACATCCCAATCAATTTGACTGCATTTAGCTGGATTTGAGCAGACAGTATGTCCCTGAACACCTCAGAATTCATTCGGCTGCTTCTGTCCTGTGTCACATCATTAAACACTAGTGTCCCAGTGCCACTGGCAGCCATGCACGTCCAAGCCATCACACTGCCTCCGCTATGTTTTTACAGATGATGTGGTATGCTTTGGGGATCATGAGCTGTTCCACGCCTTCTACATACTTTTTTCTTGCCAACATTCTGGTAAAGGTTGATCTTGGTTTCATCTGTCCAAAGAATGTTTTTCCAGAACTGTGCTGGCTTTTTAAGATGTTTTTGAGCAAAGTCCTATCTAGCCTTTCTATTCTTGAGGCTTATGAGTGGCAGTGCACCCTCTGTATTTACTTTCATGCAGTCTTCTCTTTATGGTAGACTTGGATATCGATACGCCTACTTCCTGAGTGTTTTTTACCAGAGTTCTGTGTTCAGAGACATACTGTCTGCTCAAATCCAGCTAAATGCAGTCAAATTGATTGGGAACCGTTTCATAATACAGATGGACAATGACCCATAACGTACAGCCAAAGCAACCCAGGAATTTTATTAAAGCAAAGAAGTGGAATATTCTTGAATGGCCAAGTCAGTCACCTGATCTGAACCCAATTGAGCAAGCATTTCACTTGTTGAAGACTAAACTTCGGACAGAAAGGCCCACAAACAAAGCAAGCAATTTGCCAATGATATCAAACCTCAAAGCCAAAAGAATACAATGCATATTTTGTAATAAAAGAAATGAAAAACTTTACCTGGCGAAATAGGTTGGAAAAATCTTCTGGACTGTTCACTTTGCGAATACCTTTTCCTCCCCCACCTTCAGATGCTTTTATCATTACAGGATATCCCACTTGCTCAGCAGCCTTTAAAAAACACAAATGTAACCAGCGTTAAAGCCTATGTGTGCTGGGCTTAAACACAGTGTGCATGTGAAATCTTTATAGGAAAATGAGAAAAAAAAAAAACACAACACATTTCTGCTCACTAATAACTTCACCTGTTCTGAAATTATAGAGATAGAGAAACCTTGTTTAATAGGGAAACCGTTGCTTTTTTTTCCACATTTCTGGCGCAAATATTTTTAAATGACTTTATTGGTCTAAACATAGACAAATAAAATGCATTTAGAGGTCCACCTACATTATGCAATATATATATACTGCTGATTTCAGAAAGCCAGGACACCAGAATAAATTGCTATATATAAAAGTTAGTAACAGTCAAAAATGATTTGAAAATATAGTGACATTATGATGTTTTGTCACCATGACTATATAATAATAGGGGCATTCTTAGTATGTGCAGAACTCCCACTAAAAAAGCAGTTTTATGCATATAGATTACCTGCTTTATCCTGAAGCACTAAAGATTTTCTTTAATTATAATACTGGAACAGATCTCAACCACTGACCCTTCTACTTAGCATTCAGAAGTAGAAGAAAGTGCAAGCCATTTGCCAGTTTGAACAGAACAGAAGCAGGTAGAATTTTGCAATAACAAAGAAAATATTTGCAATGTGTATGACTGGCATGGAGACCAGTTAAAACAGCAGAAATACTAAAACAAAAAGTCTCTAAAATGTCAAAACCCTCTTCAGAGCTACCATAAATATGCAATGGCAATCTCCAGTAGGAGGGAAAATAAAATATTTTATCGTTCTTTGTTTGTTGCCACTATAAAATAGAAAGGACTTACCAGAGGAAAATAGGAAGTATACATTAAAGAGTTAGCTGGTAAAGAGATTGGATGTATTGTAAACCTAAAAAACTCTTCAATACTAAAATGTACTATTCCCCCACTTTCATGATCCTTTCCAACGACTAAGGACTGCACAACACATGAACGAGTGTTGTATATACAGCACGTTCTGCTCCATGGAGAGGGGAGGGGGAGAACGACAAAGCGGCACCCTGCTCTGCGCTCTCCCCCTTCCCTTGCGTTATGATCATTTGTCGTCCATCGTCGATCTGCCAGAACGGTCGTTCGTACGATGGACAACGGGAGCTGTACAAACGTCAGATTCGATATGAAGCATTGGCCGTGTGTACGTAGCTTTAGCCAACAAGGTATATAGATGGGAGAGAAAATTTTTCCCAAATATAGATGTTGGCTACCTGTTTTTGCCCCATCATCGCTCAAAATCACTTACTAGGCTATTTTCCAAATTTTATAAATCAGGAAGTATATTGTACTACACAACAAGCATTGTGTGCGTTCAGGCTAGAAATCTGGTCCTGACTATAAATAACCCAAATATATTTAGTTTGTGTTATATATGACACAGTGTGCAGATACAGAAAAAGTAACAATACAAGTAGACATGACTAATACACATTCAAAAGGTAGTTTTACTCACATTAATTAATTTTTTTTTTTTTTTAGATTATTAAAAAAAACAAGTTTTTGAAATGAACCTACCTTCAATCCATCATCCACATCCTTTACATAGCCCTTTCCATAAATCTCTGGTGGCACACTTAATATACGCTTTTTGAGATCACTCTCCTGCCATTCCACTTTTAAGCCTAAACATCAGAGAAAGCATAATTTATTTTCTGAAAGCGAGAGGATAAAACACATTTTGTGGCCAATGGGACACAGTATGAAAGAAATATACAAGCTAAAGTATATGAACCACTATATTACTTTAAAAAGTCTACATGTGGAACGGGAATTAGGTTATGCTGTTTGGACTCAGTAATGTCCTAGCATATGCTTTATTGGAATAATAAATCCATTGAAGAAGAAAAACATTTCTCAAGACAAGCACCACCTATTTCTGCATATAAGCCATTGATTTTTGTGTGGTGTCAGGAGAGGCTTCAAGGCCATTTCCCCTATTGATGGTGGATAGTGTTGGAAGGAACCAATGTACTTTTTTCTTCAATAAATTTTTATACAAAAAAGATATGGGAATGGGGATATGGGATCAATACACTCAGGGTATATATATAGTAACAGTCTACATAACTGAGGGCATTTTCCCCAGATTATTTTGGATCCAGTGCAAGCCTGGCAAACTTCTGTTGCACCTATATGTAAATAGGCATACAGTAAATAAACACCCCTCTTTTGTTTTCTTTTTCAAAAAAAAAATTATATATATATATATATATATATATATATATATATATTCATAATATACAAATACAATAACAAGCAGTGTTGTTAGTAAAGAATTTATACTTTATTGTTCCAATTTGGACCTAATATTTTACACATTTTCAATATACTATTAAATACAGACTATTTGATACATCATTACCCCACTCATAGTATTATGACATACAAATCATAAAACAATAATCAATATACTCACCAGACACAACATGGTTTATTACAACTTTGGAATTGTTATATGAGGGCAATATACATGTTGCTACTTTGAATTGTTCTTTTGGATAGTATTATATTTGATTGTATAGTTTTGCAGTATACCATTGTTTAAAGACATTGTTATTTTGACTTATTGTATAGTTTCATTTAGTGCTCTCTACGCATCCCCTGAGGAAGCCTAAGAGTCGAAACGCACCAGGATTGAAGATGCAGTTATTTATATTGCTCTTACACGATTTTAAGTATACTATGTCTAGCATCCCATGCTATTTAATAGGAAGGACCCCCCAAATGATTATACAGTGTTTGTACTGAGTTGTGACAAAATTTTCTTTTATTTTGTTGGATTATCAATACAAACATTTTGTGACA
Source organism: Pyxicephalus adspersus (assembly GCF_032062135.1). Taxonomy (NCBI): domain Eukaryota; kingdom Metazoa; phylum Chordata; class Amphibia; order Anura; family Pyxicephalidae; genus Pyxicephalus; species Pyxicephalus adspersus. Next base: position 105,017,968 of record NC_092858.1, read on the forward strand.
AAAATAAAAATAAAAACCCAACAACATTTGCTATTTTTGCATGTAACAGATATAGACTTACTCTGCTAACAAGGAGTCTTAAAAATCTGCCTACTTTTTCCAAGAAGAACAAAGTGACATTGTCTCTGCGTACCCCTCACCTGTCTTTTTTTGACAATCTGCCCACATCTTCCCCCACCCCTACTTGGGCCCTAAATTTGAAATCATTTTCACCTTACAGTATTTTGTCACTAGTGTTTTGAACATTTTCACAGTACTGTAAATATGATTGGTTATGACTTAAGTACAGATATAAAGAATAAAAAATATATTTCTTACCACTGCCACTCCAGGGAAGTGTAGGGATTCCTGCTGTTTGGGCAACTATTGAAGATGCAATTTTATCTCCTAATGCCCACATTGCTTGACTAGGCGGACCTGAAAAAAAAAAAAAAGAATAAATATAAACCACTGGTTAATTATTGATGATCATGATGTTTTGGAACTGTCCAAAAATTAAAATATTTTTGGAATTTATTGGGGTCCTTTACCCTGCAAAATATAGTAAACCACCCCACATTTACTCCAGCATGGGCACTGTTTGGGATGTTAACGCTAAATAAGGTACGCATTGAACAGGGCCGTAGTAAACATAGCAAAGCAAAAATAATTATCTTACACCAATGGATAAGTCCAGAACCACCCACTCTCAATCTGTTCAAAGAGAAACTGAGATTTGTTTTTCAGATGGATTGGTTGAAAGCATCATTACACAAGGAAAAACAGGTTAGCAGATTTTTTTGAAGTTTGGGAATCCGTTATTGCAATGTTACCAATAGATACCAGGAAACGTATCTCTTCTGCATTCGAACACACCGCATGGTACACATACCAGCTGTTAGACAATGATCCGCCGATAATCATTTATATTTTAATATTTTTATCAAATTTTAACAGAAAAAAAATGTACAACTATATACCAGTTCAGACAAACAGTTTCAATAACCCTGCAACAGTTTAAAAAGGTCCAGTGAAAAATAAAGTGAACCATCCTGAAAGAGCATAAAAAAAACAGTGTTTATAATTACCTCCTGAGCAGCTTACATGACCAAAGTCTGAACCAATACTTCTAGCGAACAACAAGGACAAAACAAGCACGACCAGACAGGACAAGACCAAACAAGACAAGACACCAGGGGAAGAGGAGGGGAAGGAATCGTGGAGAGGGGAACAAACATATTCCCAAATAAAGAAAGCTTTAATTACACAGGTCAACAAAAATAATTTTTGATCAAAAGTCACACCAAACTTATCTAAATCAGTTTTTCGAGCAGATTTTAGAACTGTTTTTCCCTAACACCTACAGTTCCTGAGTTATGAGTACTATTATAGTTAACATTGTACGTGCATGTATTTTGTACTATGTGGCAACCGAGTTTCTGGTATGAATCAAGCAGATTCTGAACTCCTTCCTTGTATGCAGGAGACTTATGGTTGTCCTGGAAATTTTTACACAGCTACTTTAATGCATCCCAAACTTCTAGCTCAGCTGCCAAGATTGTTTGAAAACATCATCCTGCAATTCATCCTACAAGGTACTGAAAACTCATGGAGTTTGATTTATCCATGGCCTTTACAAGGTTCTTCATCAAGCCTAACTTGATATGGAGAGGTGGTAGAAATATTTTATGCGGATAAACCAGAGACAGAAACATGACACTGCTTGTTCTTGGCTTATAGGTATCTCTTGGTAGACAATCACGCTTGACATAATGGTCTCCTGTAGATCGGCTGTCTCACAGGCATAGGAAACAGCAATATTTTGTGAAATCTCCTTGAACTCCCATCAGCAAGCCAATGACCTTTAGATCCCCACAGATGTTCCACTGGGCAATCGGTAAACATGGTTTGGATTTATCATTATGCAGTAAGACTGCTTTCAAGCTTCTTTTATGAATCTATTTGATTGGAGGAATCAATGAAGATACGCCATTCAGATGAAACATGCTCTTGTAACAAACTGGTAAAGAGTTCACTAGTGAAGAATGTTTTCAAGGTGCAATTTTGTTTTCTGTAGTGAGTTACAGTTACACCCTTTGCAAGCAGGTGCTTCTGTTTAAGACTTTGCAAGAAGTTCTGCTTTGTCTTTGGGTAGATTTAGATCATGAACGAGATCATTCAGCTCTGTTTGTGTGGTTCTGGGTTCTGAATCTTCATCGGCCAAGTAGTCAGGATCAGATGATTCAGAGTTGTAATTGGCTGCAAGTCCAGCGCATTTCCTTAGATTTACCTGAGAATCCACTTTTGTTGACGCAGCAAAAATAGCAGTCGATTAGATGGTCTTGTGATTCTCTCCACATCATTGGGATTGCAAATAGCATTGCTGCTTTACACCGATTTAGCCAGTCACGTAGTCCGTTGGAACAATTGGTACAGATGACATGTGGACAGCCAAAATAAAATTTGTATATGTTTTTAAGTTCTATAGTAATTTGGCGATGTTGTGTTTTGGTTGTGAATGAACCACACACGTAACAGAAAATGTCTGGATCATTAAGGCAATTTCCAGCCATGATGACAAATAAAATCAATCGCAGTTAGTGCGGTTTCTAACCTTAGAAAAAGAAAACTTTCGTTAAATGTTGTAAAATGTTAAGGCTATTTATAACGAATTTCATGCAATATATAATTAGCTGCATCACAAAAACTAGACGTGCTAGAAAAAAACTGAACACAGATTTAAATTCCGCATCAAAAATACTACATATACCACATTTAATTATATCTGATGAAAATGACATGTTGACCTGCGTTAGCCATTGAGTGAGATTTATATCTTATCCAAGGGTCCCAGATCCGGTCAAATTTCTCTAATTTGTTTTGAAGTATATGTGTCATCCTGTCATTAACCATAATCCAGTCCATCTTGGCAAAGAATGGACCCAGCACTATTGTATTGGATTTCCATGACTTAGCAAGTGTTATCCAAGCGGCCAGCAGAATCAATTTCAAAAGTTTTAGAGTGGACTTGGAGGCCACCAAATCGCAGTTGCTAAATAAAGCTGGCTCCAGAGAACTCTGAACATTTCTCTCCAAAACCTTAGAGATAATATCAAATATTTCTGTCCAATAATCCTGGGCTACTGGACATATCCACCACATATTTAGCATTGTACCCCTAGTATCACAGCCTCCAAAGCACAAAGGGGAGGTAGAGGGATGACATTTAGTGAGTCTCTCTGGTACCAGATACAACCTTAAAAGCACTTTATTGTTTGCCTCCACCAGGGCGGAGTTAAGCAAAATTTTGGAAAGCAGGTACGCAATTTCACTCCACTCCTCCCTGGATAAAGATATCCCCAAATCATCCTCCCATACACACATATGTTTTAGTTTTTGCGAAGAAGTCATAATTATATTATAATAATATGGAATTTTGACCTTTCATGGCGGCCAGGGATCTGCACAAGCTTTCAAATGCAGTAGGTCTCAGTGGGCGAGGAGCTAGCCAAATCTTGGAACTTACAAAGGACCAGATTTGCCGACAGCGAAAATATTCGCGACTTGGCAGTTCCATCTTACTAACCAGATATTCAAAACTGGAAATAGCACGAACATTTATAAAATCATGAATTCCCTCAAACCCTTGCTCAATCCACCAGGTAAATCTATCAAGATCTCTGCCAGAAGTGAACTCTAGGTTATTCCAAAGGGGTGTGAGGGGGACATGGCCCGATCATAGTACCAGGTTAGACCAGTATTTATCCCATATCTGAAGAGAATGACATAGCGGGGGGCAACTTCTGAGTTTCTTAGGAATCCACATCAAGGATTCAATATTACCCAATAAAACTGCTGACTCTATTCTCTATCTATTCATTGTGGCCTAATACCTCGTATCGTGGAATGTTAAAATTGTGAGATTTAGGCAGCTATGTAATAGTGATGGGAGAGAGGGACCCCCAAGCCCCCTTGTGAATGAAGGGCCAGCATGGTCTTCCTCTGGATCCTACTCCGTTTGCTCCCCCAAATAAAGTCAATAATTCTGCATGGAAGGGACAAACACTGTGGGTAGCACTAGGATGGTGAGATTGCGAAAAAAGTATAGGATACGTGCTAAGATATTCATCTTGACAGCCGCTATCTGGCCTAGTCAAGATGGAGGGGCAGAAGACCAGGTTTTCAAATCTGAGTAAATATTTTTAAGTAAGGGAGTATAACTGGCCTGAAACAAGGACAGATAAACTGGAGTTAGTTGTATCCCCAGATATTGTAAGGAGTTCTCCTCCCAGTAGAGATCGAAATTATCTTTGACCAGAGAGAGTTGATGTAGAATATAGATGGATTTAGAACGATTTACATGTAGACCAGAAAGAGATTGTCCAATATTCTAGAGAGGTTAGGCAGTGTAATATGAAGGGAAGAAAAATACATGAGAACATTGTCAGCGAATAATGCACATTTATGTCCCCACCCGCCACACCAGACCCCCCTAATATTCTGGTCATCCCAAATAGCTATTGCCAAAAGTTCGATAGCAAGAACAAATAAAAGTGTGTAACAGCAATATCAAATCTATGGTGCACCTCATCTGATCAGGGGCCTGTCTGTGCAGCATGAATCCTACCTGGTCCGGATGGATATAAGCTCTCAAAAAAGCTCTCATCAATTTCAGGTCACAATTGATTAATAAAATTGGTCTATAAATGGCTATATCCAAAGGGTTTTTACCCGGTTTAGGGATGACACTAATGAAGGCATGATTCGCTTACAAAGGGAGGGGATTACCCTCTCGTAAATATTTGTAGTACTCAACCAAATGTGGAATTAATTGAGAACTAAAGGTTTTGTAGTATACATAGGAGAATCCATCCAGACCAGGGGATCACTACTAGATTTCAGCCACTTGAATGCTTTAAGGGCTTCCTCACTAGTGAAGGGTTTCTCCAATATCTGCACGTTTAGTCTTAAACTTTGGCATATCAATTCCCCTGAAAAAGCTTCCAATGCACCTTGGGATGCATTTTGCGGTTTACCATAGCGGGAGTTGTAAAAGTCTTGAAAAGCCGCAAGAACTTTCTCTGGATTTTGGGTAAGTTTACCATCTTTCCTTTTTATCTTTGGGAGAGCTTACAATTTGGGTCTAGGGTTTAGTTTACTAACTATCTCCCAGGTTTATCATCCCAAGTGTAGCATTCATAGGCTGCCCACATCAGAAATTTCTCAGCTTTGGTGGTGAGCAACATATTGAGTTTGGTGCGTAGAGATTATATTTGAGGACGGGTCAAGTAGACTCTTGTTGAGTTTCCACCTGAAACCGCCCTGTGAACGCCGTAGACGTTTTTTGCTATCACATCCAGTTTTTAACGATACAGGGTACCCTCTATTTTTGTCAAAAAACATTTTGACAACAAATTTTTCAACAAATTTTACATACAAATGAAAAAATAATGAATTAAAACTTGAATTTAAATTTGTTTTGTTCATACAAAGAATTTATTGTTACTCCATGACATTATAACATTTGAAAATAATCGGGTAGGGGGTTAAGGTAAAAATGTACGCTTATAGTTTTCCTGGAGTGTTCAGTGTTAGGACAACCCCGCCAGATGCTCCAACAATAGTCAGCCATCATATGTACATCCCATCTACCCCGATACCGTCCTTCCATCATTCACCTTGCTCATCACTGACTGCACCAAGGTTTTCCAGGAAGTTAGAAAGATGGCTATGCAGAAAATGCACCTCAATGCTCATATTGTAACCAAGCATTTTGTAGCTCTCCAAGAATTTCTGGACAATTTCTGTGTAATTATTTGCTTGTGTGTTTTCAAGAAAGTCCTTGACAATGGCTTTGAATGATAACCAAGCATTCTTTTCAACTTCTAACATTGTCCTGATGAAATGTTCATCTTTGATGAGCTGGCGAATTTGTGAATCATCAAACACACTGGCCTTTATTTTTTCAAATGACAGGCTAGGAAATGCCAAAATGAGGTACTTGAAACAGTCTCCTTCACAGTTTTATAGTAGGTTAGGTTGAAAAAAAGACATAAGTCTATCAAGGACAACCACTAGGGAAATACACATATCCCAGGTATAAAACCCTACAAGATAGAGTTGGTCCAGAGGAAGGCAAAAAAACGCTGGTACAATTTGCTTCAACAGGGGGAAAAAATTCCTTCTTGATTCCATGAGGCAATCGGATATTCCCTGAATCAACAGTCTGTTATCTTTACTTTAAATACTTAATTTTCAGTTATATTCTGTGCTTCTAGAAAAGCATCCAGCTTTTTCTTAAATCAATCTATAGTGGTTGCTGAAACTACTCTCTGAGGGAGCCAATTCCAAATTTTCACAGACTTTACAGTGAAGAATCCCTTCCTTATCCGGAGCTTAAACTTCTTTTCCTCCAGACGCAGTCTGTCCAGTGCCCTCTTGTTCTTTGTAATGATCTCAACGTGAATAATTGGGAAGAGAGTGCTCTATATGAACCATTTATATATTTATACAGGGTGATCATATCCCCGCTTAAACTTTGAAGCCACATAGGTTTAAGAGGCTAAAATTAAAACCTATTACCCATTGTAATATATTTTTCAGTGTGCTTTTGTAGAATGGACTTGAAACATTCCTATTTCCTTTCTGTGTTCTTTGAGGACAATATTGTCTCCCAGTCCAAGTCACAAAGAGCCGTCCCTTATAAATGAAAATTTGCGCTCTTAAAATTAAATGTTTTTGTTTTCTGTTTTTGCTTTCTGTTTACAATTAAATGAAATCATATTATGGTCACTGCTACCAAGATTCTTTTTATTATGCACATTTGTTATAAGCTCTGTATTGTTAGAAAGAACTAGGTCAAGCAGAGTATCTTTTCTAGTTGGGGCTTCTATAAACTGTACCAAAAAATGATCTTAATTTCACAAATTTCCTCCCTTTTGCTGTTCCTGTAGTGGCATTACTCCAGTCAATGTCAGGGTAGTTGAAATCTCACATGATTAAAGCACTTCCATATTTTGCTGCTTTTATACTATCTGTGCTAATAGTTAATTCTCCATTTCTTCCTCAGCTCTGAGGGGCCTATAGCAGACTCCAATAATTAATTGTTTTATGCATCCTCCACATTCCACTCTAACTGTAAGTATCCCATTACCATGAGCAACCCCCAGTGATCTACCACAATAAGCTTAAAAATTTCCACCTTGAGAGAGTTATAGTAGTAAAAGGCTTTGGTACTTTAGTTGGAGAATTAAGCCCTTGCATATTGTGTGTCAAAATCACCAAAGGTGGAGAATCTTTAGAATCTACCACTGTAGGGACAACCATCAATCAAATAGTAGGGCAGAAGGAGCTGAGCGCAGCTCCCAACAACTCTGGGAACCAGGGGGGAAAAAGGGAAAAACATCAGGGAAGACACCAGTAACAACAACAAACAGAGAACAAGGACAAAAAACATGTAAGTAGCCATTTTGTAAGACAAAAGATTCCAGGGTCTCAGACCAACCCTTTCCCCACAACCCAAATTAAGGGCGAACGAGAATGATCAGCCAGAGCCCCCCAGGCACATCGTACATATCTTTGTCCCAAAACCATGAGGAGACACGGGCAGGGGTTGATATCAAGACCATCCCTCTCTAGCTCTTTTTCAAGGAAAGAGGGCATGTATTGCCCCCTCCAGCTCTCCCGGTCCTCTTTCTATAAAAAAAAAAGAGCAACCTGAGCAATGTAACATTCTAGAAATTAGATAAACAACGGTGTGTTCTAATGGACTCAGGGAAGCTATTGGACTCGACAGCAACAGCAACCAGTAAGGGTAAGCAACACTAAAAGATCTCAAACAGGTATTGCATTATCAAGAAAAGGCACATCAATACTTTTGAAATAATGTTGTAGCAGAGGTAAACAGCAATGTCCTTTAGGAATGTCCAAGGGTGTCTTGCATTGGACGTCCAGCTTAAGGGACATATGTACATTAGTCACTTCCGTTGTAACAGCCAGATAAAGTATGAGGGGGTGCTGAGAAATTCCTGGCTTTGCCAAGAAAGAAGAGAGCCTGAGTTATGAAATAACACATTTGTTCAACATATTCCCCCCTGCGATTGATGCACTTGGTACAGCATAGTTCCAGCTTTTCTACACCGTTCAAATAAAAGTCCTTTGGTTGGGCCGTAAACCAGCTCTCAGCAGCATCTTTGACGTCAGAAATGTCCTCAAAACAATGCCCCTTCAGGTGTTTCTTCAAATTCAGGAACAGCTAATAGTCGGAAGGGGACAGGTCAGGTGAGTAGGGGGAAAGGTTTCCAATTGGAAACCCAGGCTGTTCAATTTGGCAGCTACAACGTTGGACGTGTGCGCAGGTGCATTGTCCTGCAAAAAAAGGATCCCTTTGATCAACTTTCCACAGCGTTTCGTTATAATTGCCTCCTTCAGGTGGTCCAGGAGGTTAGCATAATACTGTCTGGTGATACTAGAGCCCTGAGGTTGGTAGTCCACCAACAGAATACCGATGTCGGTCAAAAAATACCATTATTTTTTTGGCCGATTTCTGGGTTCGGAACTTCTTCGGCCACGGGGACCCACTGTGGCACCATTCCTTTGACTGTTCCTTGATTTCAGGATCAGAGATGTGAAGCCAGGTTTCATCCTCAAGTCACTAACCTAGCCAAAAAGTCTTGTGCAGCTTCAAAATAGGCCACACTCATTTTTCTATTTCACCTGGAAGGGGGAAAAGCCAGGAACTTCTCAGCACCCCCTCGTATGATCTTCAGGGCCGTAATAAAATACTCAGACACTTCCATCATAAAAAACAGATGAAGTATGATATTCAAAAAGGTAATGACCAAACAATCGTTTTCATCAGGATAGGAGAAAACCCCTAATGGCATGATCCTCTAAGGACAGCTTGTGAACCCCTTTGGTGCCCCAATTGGCTTTTTGCCACAGAAGACACAGTGATGGTTGAGCTCCATCTAGTGACCCTGAGCAGAGGAAAATAACAAATCAAGCTCACGTAATAACTTTTCGCCTTCATCAAAAGTGGTGAAGGTATAATTCTTTCCCTGTAGTTGAAAGACCAAGCGTAAAGAGAAGGCCCATCGATATCCTAAATTGTAAGGACAGGAGAGACTGGAGAAGAGGTTTCAAAGCTCTTCTGCGTTGTATAGTAAATGGAGAAAGATCTGAATATATTTGAACCAGAACACCTTCCAGGATAACGGACTCATACCCCCTGGAGGCTTTCATAAAGGCTTCTTAGGTGGAATAATAGTGAGGCTTTACAAATATGTCTCTGGGGGGTTTATCTGTTTTAGGAGCCACTTAAGCCCTGTGGGCTCTGTCAATTTCAAGGTGTGGGTCAGGAACATCAGGCAGCATATCTCTGAACATCTTTAAAAGACTCAGGTAGGCCCCAAATGCGAAAATTGGAGTGCCTAGAATGATTTTCCAAGTCGTCTATTTTATGGTGTAGCTCCTCCATTTAATTTTCTAATACTGATATCCGATTTGTGTTTTGTGAGACTCTAGTAGCAGTATTGTCCAGATTTTGTTTAATTTCTTCCAGTCTATTTCCAAGCCCTTGTAGTTGTAATTGAGGCAGAGGTCTTGGCCAGCTCAGCTTGTAACACTGCTGCAAATGTGTAAGCAATCTGGACTCCCCCTCAGAAAGTGTGGTCGGTGAAGCAGGAGGTATATCATCTTGAGCAAGAATACTAAAAACCTGTTCCCCTTGGGGACATAGATGGAGTAGCTGGGTGGAATAAGGCTCTCTCTGGAGTCGATACTGGGTGAACTGGGACGGATTGCCTGGGCAAAGACCTGTGAGGCAGTGTCCATGTTTTTTGGATCAGGGGAGCAAGAGCCTGGCAGAGAGATTTCCGGGATGCCGTAGGAGGAACTCTTTTCCAAACCCTTGTTTTAATATCTCAGCTCCTACCTGGTCCTGCGGCCATTTTAACTTGAGGCAGCGGGGTCTGAGATCAGGAAACCCAATCTTTTAGCTTGCCTGCCATTTTTTCCGACCATATCCTTCGGGTGAGTGCGATCCTGGGAGGTTCCCCCGTCTGGTGAGCCGCAGCAGCTGCTGAGTCTGCAAGAATGAGGCCAGGTACAGATCTAGAGGGGAGCCGAGCCGTCTGACAACAGCCATAGACACCGGCGCATGCCCACTCACCGATAATCATTTAAACTGTAAAATTGAGACCGCCCACAGGTTATATAATTATGGAAACAAAAGCTGGTAAAGGGAACATAAATATATATATTTATATACTTTAAGTTTGATCTCGTGAACATGATAAACGATAGTTCAGTATGTCTGTTTGAGATATGTGTATGGTTGAAATATGACTGTATTATCAATTGTCGAAACTCTAGGCTCTGTATTTTTATGGTTGTTACCTATGCTTTCTTACAAAAAAAAAAATATGAATTAAAAAAAAAAAATTATAGGTTTCACAACAAAATAGAGCGAAAAAAGTATTGAACACATCAACATTTTTTATATCAGATCAAATTAATAACAGTTGCTTTATTCCTAATTTATTCCTAATTGATGGCCTATAAAAAAAAGAACTTTCTCATTACCAAGGTATCACTCAAAAAGCATGGATGTCACTGCACATGCTATGTTTTGAAGAGAAATGGCACTGCAGATCACCCAAAAAACACCATACCAAAAGGGAGATTATGGTGAGAGAATATGGTACAGGCAGACTTCATATAATTGAAGAAAGGATATATTGAGAAATGTACAGGGACATAATTGATAACAATCTGCTGCCATTCACCAAGATGCTGAAGATGAAACAAGAGTGGGCATTTCAGCAAGACAATGATCCTAAACACACAGCCAAGGAAACTCGCATTTGGTTTCAGAGAAAGAAAATAAAGCTGTTAGAATAGCCCAGTAAATCACCCAACTTGAATCCAAATGAAAATCTATGAAAAGAACTAAAGATCAAAGTACATAGAAGAGGTCTCCACGACCTTAAAGATTTGAAGATAGTTTGTGGAAGAATATGCCAATCAAATATATGTTATCAAATATGAAAATCACACCAAATAGTTTCGTCTAGAATAGTTCCGAAGCTGTCATTACCAACAAAGTCTTTTCTACTAAATAATTTTTCAGTAAGTGTGTTCCCTGTGCCATTCCACTTTATTACACATAAATTATGGAGTTATTTATATGTGTGGATTACATTAACCTTCCGGGGCGGTGGCAGTATTTTTAATTGTACTGCTTTTATATTTAAAAATACTATTTTTTTTTTTTTTTATACATAGTATTCATACTGCTAGGGAGGTTAAAAACTTCAGACTAGCAAACTGAAATCTTGTTTATTTGAGGAGCCATAAAGAAGCTCTCCCATCCCTTCCACCACTGTGTTATCAAGTCACTTGACAGCAAAGTAGGTAGTTAGTCCATAAAGATATAATATACATTTTTTTAACCTTCAAGGAGAAAAATGTCCCAATAGAAAAAAATGGTATAGGGACATAAAATATTTAAATAGCAAATCAAAGGCTTATTAGGATCAGAATGTTCTTCATTAGCATCCAAGTGTTTCCTCACATAATAGTCTTAATAGTCAACCAGAATAATTTCTGTAAATGTGACACTTTCACATATTCATATATTTCACTTGCACAAAAACCTATTGGATCATACTGGGCTGTCGAGACAGGTATAGTGTAAAAGAAAGAGAACATTTAAAACAAGACTGTAGGATGTGCTACAACTAGTGCTTTATTGGAAAATGTAAATAAAAAATAATTAGGAAAAAAAATGTGTTAGGAAATGGAGCAGCAAGCATGTGTGCTCCCCGGTCTATAAAAAAGGACAAGGTTTTCCCACAAGGGAAAAGCACAAAAAAAGCATGTAGCTTCTTGTTAAAAACCAGACCCAAACCTGCCCTTTGCCTACAACGTGACCCCTCTATTGTGGGGGTCTGCAAGCTGGGAGACTATTTGAAATCTTGAAGCCCCCAGTACATTTGCACCCTCCCCCTGGGGAATGAGTACAGTTCTATAAAGGGTTAAAATAAAAGCCCTTAAGAATAATGGGCAAAAAAAAAGATTAGACACACACTGTGAATGTTTCCATAACATCCTCTATATATAAAAATAAAAACCTATATAATTGCAAAAATTTTGAAAATATTGTTGATCAAAAAAGTTGTAGAAATACATATATGTGGGCCAAGTATGATTTCCCCATAGACTAACATTGAGGTCTCAAAAAAAAAAAAAAAAAATCAAAAGGTTTTATGTTTATTTTTCTAAAGGCAACATAATAGAGAAACAATTTATTTACTTTTCCTCTAAAAAAAAATGTCATTGCTAGTTCTTACCCATAAATGCAATTCCGTTCTTGTGAAGTAATTCAGGCAGTTTTGGATTCTCTGAAGCATGTCCCCATCCAGCCCATACAGCCTAAAAAAAAAACAAAATTTGTTTCAGCAGCATTAACTATCCAGCTATGTATAAAGGCTTGTTTCTGGATCATTTTCCTATTGTACTAACCAATGATTCTAATATAAATGGATGAAGGATGAAGGAGTACCGTATATACCCGAGTATAAGCCGACTTTTTCAGCACCCAAAATGTGCTGAAAAAGTCACCCTTGGCTTATACTCAAGTCAGCTGCCTACTCGCCACACTCAGGGTAGTTAAACCCATGGAAAACAATAAATAAAGCGTTTACCTGATCCGCCGCTGTCCTCAATTGTCCTTCGCGTCTTCTTCCTTCCTCCAGCCGGCGTTCTCAGCACTCAAAGAGTCACCGGGAGTTCCCGGTGACGTTAAGCGTGCAGATGTTTCGTTTGAGGCAGAAAAATTTAAATCTATTTGTATTGCATTCGATACAAAATAACTGTATTATATGCAATACAGTAGATTTATATGTGTAAAAGCGGTACATTGTTTTTTACAGTATATTATAACAGTATGAGTATAATATTTATTTATTTATTTTTTTTTTTTTTTTAAAGTATTATTTTGACATGATTTTGTGTTTCAAACTTTATTATACTCCTACTATTATATTACACTGGAAAATAAATAATAAGTTACTAATCATATATTATTCATCTGATAAATTATTATTACTACACAGTATTTATATAGCGCCATCATAACACACAGTGCTGTACAAAGTCAATAGTCAAGTCACTAACTGTCCCTTCAAAGGGGCTCATAGTCTAATGTCCCTACCATAGTCATAGGTCATTAATGCAGTCCAAGGTCAATTTTTGGGGGGAAGCCAATTAACCTAACTTAAAAAATAAAGAAGTGAAATTTACTTGTAGAAGTGAAACTTGCCAGTAGCAGCAACATTTCCCACCCTCGGCCTATACTCGAGTCAATCAATTTTTCCTGTTTTCCAAGGTAAAAATAGGTACCTCAGCTTATACTCGGATCAACTTATACTCAAGTATATACCGTAAGTTGCCATAGGTTACTACGTAATGCTTCTCTTGACCTTTTCAATATATGAAACCCACCATTAAAGAAAGATATAGAACATTATATTCTAAAATATGAAATTTTTCAGCTGCCTTGCCGATTCTGACTACAGCACTTTAAGTAACAAACCTGGAACATGAAATATGGAATATGAAAGTTTTAAATTCCTGCTGGCCCCATTTGCAGCATACCTATTTTGGTCAGAAGTCAGAATTAAGCCAACCAATCAGGTCATTGGGAGTTAGAAGACGTTCCGCTACATATTCCTCCAATTTTAAATTTTGCAGGGAAAAGCACAGACTGATGTGTTTTGACTTTCCATAAATGAATCTATATGTTTAAACTTTTGAATTTTTAAAAAATCAACCTGAAATGTGCTTTTAAACTTTTCTGGAACACGTTTCAAAGAAAAGTCGCAAAAAATGTTTTGCTCCTGCGTGATGCAGGGATTAGGGGTTCTCAAATCATCAACAGATGTAAGTGGCGTGGACGGGTGCACTTCCCCAGTGACTGGAAGAAAATATACAGAATGGAAGATTTACATTTAATTCTACTCCTACACCAGAAGCACTAAAAATACCCTGTGGATTAACCACAATATTTTTATTGATACTAATCAAATCAGCTATTGTGAATAATTTTAAAGAAATGTTTTATTACCTGTACAGGAATTCTTTTAGCAATATCAAGAATAAGCTCTACATTTGCGTAATTATTGTTGTTTGGTCCTCCAGGTACAGGTACATAATGATCAGCCATCTTGATGTATTCTGTAAAAAATAAATGCATAAAAATCTGAATCACTGAATGCTATTAGGGTTTGTGGCATGAAAATGTATTCTACAAAGAGAATCATGCTTTCATTTTAATTGCTGTACATTTCTGTATATTTATGTAGAATAATATATTGTACTACAACAAAAACCTGTGGTAACAATTACCAAGTAAAATTTGCCTGTCTACGAAGGCTTACTCAGGTTTTCCTGGACCAATTTGCAACATAATCATAAGATACAATAAATCTTAGCTAGAGAAGCTCAAGGTCAGAGGATATTCTGTGTGATGTGATGATGTGGAAAGTTGGAGAAAATAACCACATTCCAATAAAGGGGGACATTTTTCAGATATCCTTTTTAAATTCAAACCATGGGATATTAGCAAATACCACTAACCTGCATTTGCTTTCAGGTCCTCAGGTGTCACCATGACAACAAAACGTATCGCCCTTTCATTTCTGAACATCTCATAGGACCATCGTCTGATTGAACGCATGCATTTTACTGCTGCAATTCCATTGTTGGCTATAAGTACCTGTTACAAAGTAAATAAAAATAAATTTGTTCACTTTTAAGTAATCACAGGATGATAACCATTCCAGTAAAGGACCTTCCAAAAATGAGCCCAGAAGGAAGTGCCCTTCTATTGGTCTATATTTATTCATACTACTTGAAATTCTTGAGACCTAAATCAGGATGGATGTTATATTCCTGAAATTTGTTTGGTTTGGCCAGGGATTAAAGATGTGGTCCTTAAGTGCTTCTAGTTTTCACATTTTGATTAAGTAAGCAGAAAACACAAGTAACTTTGGAAATTTGTAGAATATATGCTTTTACGAATTTGGAAGGCATTATTTCTAATAAATTATGAATTTAGCAGATATTAGACATAGAAACTGGAATTATCCCATTAAACAAACATAAATATGCTCAATGTTGGTTCTATTTTATAAAGGCAAGGAATAAAATCAATTTGTATAGCTTTCTAAACAAAATTTTAATCTAGCTGGTAAATTGTGAATGTGGACACCATTTAAAATAAAACATTACTTAGGAAATAAAAATATACCTTTTCAATAACTTTATTTCCTCCAAAACGAGTGACGAATTCCGCAGGGGAGGCAACTGTAAAATCTCTCTGCAAATCGATTTTTTTCCGGTCCCGACCTTGCTTGACTAGATGCAATCCAGACATGCTAGGCCTGTAGACAAAACAGATAGCGTGCATATATAGTAAAATGTTAATATGATTTCTAAACTAATCGACAGGCAGAAAACAATTGAAAAAAGGGAAATGCATTATTATAAATAAGGTGACCACACAAAACCAATTAACACTATGCTAGACTAATTTAGGATGCATCTTTCAGGACAGCAGATTGGTGAAAGTGCTAAGTACTTCATGCGTGAAAATTGTTTTCCTCCCAGTTTGGGCCTATTCAGCTATGATCGATCACACACTGATTTTTTTTTTTGTTCTTTAACAATGATTAGTAGAGGCATGTATACAAAAAAGGGCATTTTACTGTATTGCTTCTTTGTGGCTAGAAAAGATGCTTAGCGAAGGTATCTTTATACTCCCCTTTGGTAAATGACAACTGGTCCTCGATGCAAGATGAATGTTTCTCAATTAAACCAATCTATTCAAACTTCACTACACTTATGTTGGGAAATGTTCCTGCTTCAGTCTTTTCATCCATCAAAAAGAAGAAAAAAAATTGTTTTACAACATAGTGCTGTTCGTTCATTCTGCATTTTAAAGCAGTGTTAAAATAATGCAACATATTCAATAATCTCAAGACATTCAGGTGATGCAATTAATTTACTAAAGAAGTTTACGCTGTTCATTGAGCAAAATGATTTATCACTCCGAAAAGGAGAATACAGTGAAGATCCGCTGACTTCAGCTATCCAATCATGTGCAAGCAAAAACATGTTTATACATTTCCTTGAATATGATTGGCTATACTTTGTAAAGTGAATTTTCACTCTTTCACTAAGCTAAGTTAATTATTCCTACCAAAGTCACACCTCACTTTACTAAGGAATGAAGACATTTCTTGGTACTTCTCCATATTGAGCATGTGACATATTCACTTCTTAGAGGGACAGTTCTGCCATGTGGCCCAAAGATGGAAGACCGACAGGCAGGCAGCAGGCAGGGCTGTCTGTCTTTAGGCAATACATCTAATTAATCTCTAACACCTTATTATATACAAGGAGGAGGAGTACACTGGAGATTTCTTCAGGATAATCAGCACACTACTGACAATCTAAATGTGTTAACAGATTGTTTAGGAACCAGCTTTTTGGAAAGGCTCCTACTATTTGGCATTGATGTTCCCAATGTGACCACTCATGAGATAATGAATGTCGATTATTATATCAGTGTTATTGTAATCCACCCCAAAAAAAGGAAACAGCAGCCTGATTTCTCTGGGACCTAAAGGTGAAGATTTCAGATTCCCATTCTTAAACTTCTTTCATGATCTCATAAGTCATTGACCTTAAGTATGATTATATCATATGTTTTGCAGGTCAGTGACTTACTACCGTATGTAGTAAACCAAGAAACTTGCAAAAAAGGTCAGCAATGCTTGCTGCCACATTTTATCGATTATAAAAGGCCTTCCTAATGGCCAGTCTGACAGATAGGCTGCCTCTAGTCTTCACCAGTCTTTACCTCAGAGCCTAAATCACAGCAGGAAACATGGGGGTTCAGAGCTCAGAGTTTTAACAGATAAAAAAAACTATTATAAATAGAGTTTTTCTGCAAACAGATAATTCAGGAATTCAGATTTGAAGTTTTCTTTTTTTTTATTGAAGTCATTTTGTTTGCCAAAACCTTTCCCCCTATTTTACATCCTACAAATGCAAAGCCACTTGTTTTGGTAGTTTTTAAATCTACTTTAAAATGTAAAGTCATAAATCTTCCTCAATGACCATATTACTGTATAGTTTCTGACAGAACAAAAAAAAAAAAAAATCAAAAATTAGCACAAGTATAAGCTTTAGACCAGTCTTGCAAATGCCAAGGTATGAAATTCCCCATATACAGTAATAGGACAATTCATACTAGCATTCGGAGTCACATTTGCCTGAATGTGCATTTACACATGCCCACCATGTTCTGTTTTTGACCCTTGTTTACAATGCTAGAAGTTGATGGGAATGGATGTCAAGAAGTGACTATATAGGGTTTTTGGAAAAAAGTTTGTCAGACATTTAAACCCCATGTTTAATTGTTTTTAATATTTTCTTTCAATCCCAAGAGGGAATACATTATCCCTATCTCTTCCTGTTCTTCAGGCTTTTGAGCCGTGTTTAAAAAATGTGCAAAAACCACCACACAAATGCACATACAGGCAAACAACACAAAAAGCACTGTATATGTTTCTTTAACTACAACCAGTAGTATATCAAAAGCACAACATTTCTTGAAAAATATGTTAAATAGATTTCTGAGTTCTCAGTAGGGAATTCTAAGACCTTAGATTTTTACTGTTGTCCATTTTCCTATTGCAAATTTTCCCTCAATGTTGTAGCAAGAACAACGCATTCAGGGAAATCTCTCTAATAGAGAACTGAATAGCAGTAAAACCTGAACAGGTTTTTGCCTTTCCCCATTCTGTCCAAAACCTAAAATGGGATAGGTACATATATATATCATTTAAAACACACCTCATTTGTAAAGCAGCGATATCTTGATAGTTGGGAATTCCCATGTCAGAAATAGTGTCTGAAGAAACAGAACCTGGCGAAGAAGACCTGTCTTTATCGTCCAAAATGTCCACTTTAACCATTGAACTAAATTCATCCTCGGAGTTGTCTTCTGACACTGAACCAATGATGAAACGGGAATGATGATTCAAATCCAGCAGCTTTGAGGAGAGTGGAGGCTCATCCATTTTTCTTTGGGGGGTGGCTACAAAAAACAAATGTGATATTAAATAGGGATGACCAACATTGCAAGAGTAAAACATTATTAAAAAAGCGATTAACAACATAACACATATCTTCTATGAAATAGTTTTTGTCTTGTATTTGGGTATCATAGCACGGTTATATTTTTATTGGTTTCTATGTAGTAGCATATTAAGCTATGATAGGACTGTTTATCTTTGAGAATATTTATTAGGTTTGGACATCATAGTAGACACATATTGCAAGAAAAAAATAATCCTCTTTATTAAATAAAACTGCCAAAACCTAAAAACTCTAAACATGTATACCTATTATTATTTGTGTCTGTAATATTGGGTCATATGTTTGAATTGATATTAAACATACATAATGTGAGATCATAAATTAATGAAAGAAGATATAATGATGTCATGGGCTTTTTAGAAAGGTAAAACATTGTTCTAATGATATATTGTGCTTTTATAATATTATCTATCATCAGTTATTGTGAAAGTTAATCCATGTACAGTTAGGTTCATGAATATTTGGACAGAGACAGCTTTATTCTAATTTTGTTTTGTACATTACCACAATTAATTTTAAATGAAACAACGCAGACGCAGAACTGCAGACTTTCAGCTTTAATTCAGTGGGTTGAACAAAAAGATTGCATAAAATGTAAGGAGCTAAAGCCTTTTTTAACAAAAATAACTTCATTTCAGAGGCTCAAAAGTAATTGGACAAATAAAAAAGCTGAAAATAAAATGTTCATTTCTAATACTTGGTTGAAAACCTTTTGCCGGCAATGACAGCCTGTAGTCTTGAGTTCATGGACATCACCAGATGCTGGGTTTCCTCCTTTTTAATGCTCTGCCAGGTCTTTACTGCAGCGGCATTCAGTTGCTGTTTGTTTGTGGACCTTTCTGTCCGAAGTTTAGTCTTCAACAAGTAGCTGGATTTGAGCAGACAGTATGTCTCTGAACACCTCAGAATTCCTTCGGCTGCTTCTGTCCTGTGTCACATCATGGATAAACACTAGTGTTCCAGTGCCACTGGCAGCCATGCATGCCCAAGCCATCACACTGCCTCCGCCATGTTTTACAGATGATGTGGTATGCTTTGGATCATGAGCTGTTCCACGCCTTCTCCAAACTTTTTTCTTGCCAAAATTCTGGTAAAGGTTGATCTTGGTTTCATCTGTCCAAATATTTTTTTTTCAGAACTGTGCTGGCTTTTTTAGATGTTTTTTTAGCTAAGTCCAATCTAGCCTTTCTATACTTGAGGCTTATGAGTGGCTTGCACCTTGCAGTGCACCCTCTGTATTTACTTTCATGCAGCCTTCTCTTTTTGGTAGACTTGGATATCGATACGCCTACCTCCTGGAGAGTGTTGTTTACTTGGCTGGCTGTTGTGAAGGGGTTTCTTTTCACCATGGAAATGATTCATGCAATAATCCACCACTGTTGTCTTACGTGGACGTCCAGGTCTTTTGGCATTGCCGAGTTCACTAGGAATTTGTTTCTTTCTCATGATGTGCCAAACTGTAAATTTTGCCCCTCCCTTTTATCTGCTTAATTGATAATGACATAAGGAAGGAACTGCCCACACCAGCCTATGAAATAGCCTTTGAGTCAATTGTCCAATTACTTTTGAGCGCCTGAAATGAAGTGATTGTGTTAAAAAAGGCATTAGTTCCTCACATTTTTATGCAACCTTTTTGTTCAACCCACTGAATTAAAGCTGAAAGTCTGCAGTTCAACTGCGTCTGGGTTGTTTCATTTAAAATTAATTGTGTTAATGTACAGAACCAAAATTAGAAAAAAGTTGTATCTCTCCAATACTTATGGTCCTAACTGTAATTTGAATTACAAGCCAACAATCCTTTACGGGCATGTAAAGTCCTCTGAAAACATCAATATCACCAGATGCCTTTTACTATGCCTTAAGAGATATTTCTGCTTCCCTGCCAGCTACCAACTATATGGTTCAGCCTGTTGGTGCCTACACAAAACTAGAACTAGTTAACCTTTAACAAGAAAGCTGCAGACAATATAACCCAATAACATCAGAAAACAAATCTTATAATTCAGCAAAACAGACTCCCATGATCGTATAGTGCTTCTGCAAGTTTTTGGAGAATGGCCAGACATTGGACATTTTGTCATATAGGACAAATGTTACTTCGTGTTTGCAGAATGATACCGCAATGTTACCCAGCTCCTAAAATAAGCAAACAGTTGCAAGTTATGCAACAATCTGCCACAGCTTGATGCAAATATTACAAAAGACACACTCATTCCAGACAAGATATGGATTAGGTGGGAATACCATGGTTTTGCACTATTGGCTAATACAGCAGAAATCTGTTGAGACAGAAAGTAATTGCAACTACAATAAGTACACAACTCCCAAACCTAAAGTGATGTCTATGGAACAGTAAGTAAAGTAAAATTTCCTTTATAAAGGACACCATCAGCAAAACTTTCCAAAACTAAAGTTTAAAATAAAAGTGCTTTTTTGACCTAACTAATTTAACCATATTAAAAGAAATACAAATTTGTTAAAAGTTATGTCAAACCAAAAGTTTTTATAAAGTTTTGAATATAGCAGGGGAGGGTTGGAACACATTTTTACTTTTTCATGCTTTAGGGTGTTCTTTTAAAGCTGAAGCCCCGTCTTACCTGCAGTTGAATCAAATAGCTCACTCTATGAGCTTCTTACAAATGTTCAACAGAGGCTACAGCAAGTCAAACAGAACCTGCCTTATTTCCAGCGACATTTAGTCTATTCCACCACAGACCTCGCCTACGACCTCTTCCCTAATTGGATTTTAGTTTTTTTCAATCAAGGAGGCTCCATATACCTTGTGTGTGTGAACCGGGGTAGTCGTCATGCAAATACAGTCAGCCTAGGATTGCCCACTCCTCCCAGGTGTCAGCTCACTTCTTTCACCAAAGCTGAGGGCTCCTGAGATGGGTACTGAGATACTCTCATGAAGCTATGTACAGCAACCAAATGGTCACTACCACCAGCCATGATCTTTTGATCATGGCTGGATAGCAGTAAAAGAAAACCAGCACAGGTTATAATACTTCTCTGCTCTATCTAACCCAAAAAATCTTGGCTGATTATATACCTTAATAAAAACATTGCGTAAAAGTAAAAAAGAAGTTTTAATATTACCTACTGTATATTTATTCAACAATAATGGTATTATTTTTAGCAATTAATGAAAAACTGCTAAGTCCAATAATTTACACTGTATATAAAGGTGACAACACAAGTATGATGCTGAACATAAGCATAGGTATACATGACAGTATTACACAGAGTTGTACAAGGAAACTTCTGTTTACCCATGTGTGGTTTCCTGCAGTTTAATACTATTAGCATTGCCCATGGCAAAAACCAAACCAGATACAAGCTGTCATGTTTATACTGCAGTTAGAGGGATTAAGATAACATTCTATACTTCAAAAAGGGCAATGCTTTCTAATTCATTCAGCTTTAATGTACAGAATGTGCTCAGCAGAGGTATACTTTACCAACTGCCAAATTAAGGTGCCTTACATTGCAAATACAAATAAAAGGACACCAGTCAAAAACCCATCTAAGTACTGGGCTGATGAGACACTGCCCCCACTTCTCACCATTCAGTCCCTGGTGCCTGAGGGGCAACTGCCAAACCAGTGTGCTGTCACGTGAAGGTAGAGGGATGTCCTTAAACCTTAAAAAGCTAATATATATGCATTGAAAATTTTGGCAGGTCAAGTGGTGGAGGGACACTGGCAAGGTCAGAGTATGCATCAGGTGTCTGCCAAATGGTGTGGCAATAAATAAACCTGTACTTGTAAAATAACAATAGCAACTGAAACTTTTTTTGCAGCCTGCCACATAATATTGTGCAAGCATCTGTCTACCATCACAGCCATCCCCCCCCCCCAAAAAAAAAAAAAAAAAAAAAAAAAAAAAAAGATCAAGGATTAAGGGACCATTTTGTTACCTTGATGTTTGTGAGCATTTATAGCAATGCTTAAAATCTCCCTTTACTTTGCTAAGATTAGGAAAAGTAACCTTGATAGTGGGAACTACAAGGAATGTATGTCCAAAACCCTCAAACTTCCCCACTGTCACACCTTATTAAACATTGGGTACTCCTAAATATAGGAGAACATGTAATGGTTCCCCTGGATTTCTAAATCACAATTTTGGTTCTACGGACACGTGATTGGGTACTCAAAGTCCTGAGCATTGTCATATGGCAGCAGCAGGCAGTGTGATTAGAATTTTTTTTTTTTGAAAGTTGGAACTTGCACAGGAATTTTCGGAGGCTGCAGAATGGGCTTGAAGCAGCCAGGGAACATGTGGAAGCTTAGGTATAGGCTACAGGTTCACTTTGCAATCTTCAGTAATGTGCAATAAGAAGGATAAAAATAAGACACAGATCACTACATTTTATACATATTAAATAATCTTGAGGAATATTTTAATTCATATATCAGAGAATAAAGGTATTTACAAGTTTCACTTGGCTTTTTGTGGTCATTCTGCTTCACATCTGTCCCAATGACCATTATCTTAGTGACAAAAAGTGACAACAAGAAGTAAGGGGACACTTGTTCTGATGACAACTGTCTAAGATGGAAAATACCCTCATTTCGGATAGTAATTCTCCCATTTAGTACAAATTGAAAACATTTCCCCAACTGGATACAGAAAGCAAAAAAATAACTTTTAGGCAGGTTCAGACCTCCAGGGTAATTATTCGATACCTTGCCAGCCATTTAGTCACTCACACGGTAAAACTGGTTCATTCCCTAATGGACCTCTGAGGATAGAAGCTACATGTAGCATCTCTGGAGAGGCAGTGGTCATGGCATGAAGAATCAGTTGCAATGCAACCTCATGGCCAGTCTGCAAATAGCATTCTATTCTATCCTTCTTTACACTATTCAAAAAGGTTAAAAGAAAAAGTGTTTGTTTGACATACACCTAAGGCACTACTTCTTAGAATTGTTTCTTGAAAGAGGAGAAATGATTGACAGCAGTCATCTGAATAAAAAAATATAATTAAAAATAAAACCTTAAAAGTATAACAAAAGTCACCTGAATGTCTTGTTTCCTCCATTCCATTCATAATATTGGATTACCTCTGCTAGGTGCTGTACTATCAACAAAAACAAAACTGCACCTACAACTTCTATAACATTCTGCAAGGGATTTGTTATTATTTACACAAACTGTTACAATCATGACATGCCATGTCCTATACAGACCCGCATACCTCCAGGGCCCCTGCCGACACGAGGTGCAGGAAGCTGAGCATTTGGGGGGTAAACTTGCCCGGGGGGCCCATTGTGTCTACAACCATCCCTGCCTAGGGACATATCACAGGTTACAGTAGTTGGTTGTCTGGGGGAAGATACATGGACACCGAAAACAAGGCATGGATGTTGCCAAGAGCAACCTCTGGGGCAATCACACATCACAGCCATTGGTACTGCAATGTGAGTGCCAGGAAGTTTCCTCTTTGATGCTCTTAGTCATCTCGCATTGCAGTACCAATGGTGAGAGGTGTGATTGGCCCATCCATGGATTGTGGTGTACCTGTATGTGGACAGGTCACAGGGGTAATACTTTGTGCCCCAAGCTGACATGGATCTTCCGGGTTGTACACCCCCGGCACACAGGTGAGAATGTCGGAGTGTGACACAGACTCGGTGTCCCATGTGCTCCCAGATCGCACCTCCGATGGCCGATCACAATGATCCATTGATAATGTTCCCTGAGCATTGCACTCCCTGTATCCAGGCTAGCACTGTACACTATATACACACAGATATAATGACATGCTTGAGAGTGACACAACAGAGTTACACACCTTCAGGCCCAACGGTGAAAGAACAAACAGAGGTGTCAGCACAGAACACACAGCATTTTCCCCAGCCATTCATCCACATTAATTTCCGATCCTGACGTCTGCTCACCTGAGATGTCACACAGAGTCCTGTAGCAATTCGGGAAATATAAGATAACCGAGCTGAAACACAAGATGCTACAGAAAGCACCCGGCACAGGTTAATACCCCCGACCAGCCTCCATTCAGCTTTAGCCCCGCCTCCCGCCTGTCAGCCTCAGGAGAAGAGTGGTGTGATCGGGGTTACTTCAGTGCGTTTACACTATAGCCCCGCCTCGGGAACCGGCGAGCTCTCAGGCGCTGATTGCACAGGACTGGCCAATAGGAGGCCAAGATGGGCCGCGCCTTCATACATCGTCCGAGAGCTCAGAGCGAGTCTCCCAGTGAGCAGAGAAGGTCGGGGGGCGGGGCTCTCATTCAAGTCCTGTCACAATCCCAAATATGTGTGCCCAAACAGCGGAGTGCCTGTGACGTCCCCTGTCTGGTGGAAAGGTTACCTGTGTGTATGTAGACTGAGGATAGGATGTGAGGGGGAGAGGTTATCAGCCTGTCCAGCAGGGAGACAGCAATACAAGTTTGTAGGTCAATATCGGCTTGTATGGAAGGTGTTCTCACGGGGACTGGGCCTCTACATGTCTATGCACTGTTACAGAAAATATAGGGAAATGCACGTGTGTCAGCATTGATAATGACCTCAATACGTGGCATGACAATAAAAGAGCCCTGTACTTAACTAAAGGCCTGCAGACAGGTAAATACACCTTTATGGAACACATGGGGGAGGGGTGTTAGATTTCTCACTTTCCAGGACTGAAATGTATCTTTACCAGACAGCAGAAGGAATACATCTGGGTCACCTCTCTATTCTCAGATTGACCCGGGGCAGCACTGATACCATCAGACTTCTCTGCAGCACCGCTGGCTCCTAGCTCTCCCCATCCGTCTCCCAGTCTGACCTGGTGTAACATACCTGCCCCCAACACAAAAGGACAGGCAGGAATTACCTTCTTATGGGCTTTGGCGTATGGTAAACCACAGCAATTTACTACACACTCAACCACCCTCTCGCTTTCTACTATTCAGCCAAATGGGAGTGGTTGGGACCCATGATGTACCTGTGGTTGCATTTGCAATACAGTCTAATTAGGGTTAGCATTAGCGCTGCGCTGTTCCTGAAAGCAACATGTTACGTCTGGCTCTGTGGGTGCTCCTTCTCCTCCTCTACACAAACACAAGGGCAAAGTGTGATATTGGGGATAATATTAATTCCTGATCTCCCCTTTAAATATAAAAAAAAAACAATTGCATTCTTTTAAAATGAGGTCTTTTTTTTTGAAATACCAGACCAGGGTCAAAGCTTTCCCCTTATCAGATATTTATTGATCTGACAACCAGCATCCTTCCAGACCCTCTAGTTTACAACACCCATTGTAAAATTTAAAGTTTTGTGTCTCCAGGTGTCATAAAACTCAGATAAGGCTAGTAAAGTGGCACTTGGTTGAACTCTAAGCTCTGGATAAGGAAGCTCTGAGCTGTATTCTGAAACCCATTTATACGTAATCTGTATATTTCTACCATACCATTCTGTGTAAAGTAGTAGTTGGGTGATTTGTAGTTGGATCGTTATGGTGAGCATTTTGAGACCAAGAACTAGTCTCCTAGGCCTCAAGGAAAGCCTGGAAACAATATTTAGCCTGTTCTGGTAAACCATAAGTCCCAGGCATGCCTAGTTTGGTCTCTGTGAACTCCATATATTGTGGTGATTAATAATCCAGGGGTCGGCCGTTCATAAAAACCTTTACTTATAAAATTATTAATAATGGCTAGAACAAGGGCATTTTGAAAGTGTCCACTAGCATCATAATCCATGTGGAGACAGCCCCAACCCAGCTGTCATTTTAGACCCACATCTGTTGTTGGCAAAGAAAAAGCCATGTAGGCCTAGCAGAGGGAGCTCTCACCGACACCATCTTGTTGCTAAGGACAACGGGACTGACACATTGAGCACTGCAGGGAGCCCAGTGACTCTGACTAAAATCTTGGACTTTACACAGCAACCTGGACCAAGGCAAACCAACAGTTTTCCCTTTTATTTCATGCTGTTGCTATAGTTCTGTTAGTGTTCTTTGATTAGTGTTTATTTTTTTGTATGTTTTAAACACTATAAAAAGTGTAGGCTGAATCTCTGAATGTTCTAAGTAGAAATAGTGTAACTTGCAGAGGTTTAGCGGTAGCTTTTTACTGAAGGCACAAGTAGTGACTCCAGCTCTGAAGAAGGTGAAGGAGAGCTCTCTAAATAGAGCATGTAGGTAGGGTATTAGCATACAGAAGGGCAGAAGTGTTTGTAAGCAACAGAGGGGAAACAGATTTTCTATTGCTTGAAAAAAGGAGTTTGGAAGTGCAAATATTTTTTTTCTCTCTTTATGGGAATTAAAAATATGTATCCCGATTATCAAACGGTTAGGAAGAGTATTATTAATGAGATATGGAGGGAATCCCAATTCATGTTACTACATAGGGCTTACAAGGTGTTTAGGCCTTCCACATCTGTCCCGCAGCCTAGACTGTGGCATCTTCAATGTCCCAAGTGCAATTAGTACTAGTGCTTCTCTATCACATCTTTTATGGTTTTGCCCAAATATCACTGCATTTTGGTGTCAAATACTTATGTTAATATCAAATGTTACTGGTCATACCATTTCAAATACTCCCTCTCTGTTGCTGTTTGGTTCCTGGGATGGCACAGTCACGGATAATATACCACACTCTATACGGACGTGGACTAATATCTGCCTCTTGACTGCCAGACGAGCAATTATGCGCAGCTGGATACAACCTCATCCACCTAGTTTGGAACAAGTCATCTCTTCCCTGAAGATCTTGTTTCATAGAGAGATGTTGGATGCTAAACTGCAAGGCGATGACTCCATAACTCATTTCTGGCAGCAGTGGTATAAATTTTTGACTTATTCCTTTACGGACTCGGACAGAAAATCGATTCTTGAATTGTTCAAATATTCCACATGGTACATAACCAATATATCTGGCTGATCATGTGATTGGTGTTAACTAAAATATTGTGAGTGTTCCCCTTTCCTTTCCCCTGTGTGTTATGTCCCCCCTATTGGTTATAGTTGTTTTGGTTGTATATGTATAAATGAAAATCAATAAAAATAGTTTAAAAAAAAAATATGTATCCTAGTTATGTTGACCACATGCACCCACTGGGAAATCTAGGATATATTTATTTTATACTGCATACAGTGTGACTTTACAACAGTGCATAATAAGCAAATCACTGTAATTCGATATTCAATCTGCCCCATTTTAAGGGTCCACCATGGTGTACTTGTAGGAATAGAGGACACTTGGTATGGAAATGATACAAAACAAACTTATCAGACGTTGAAAAATAACATATACAAGGATTTTGGACAGTCATGGATGGTCAAATCATGGAGTCAACAGCCTAACAACCACTCACTGCACATTGTATGTTTCAGCACTGTCATTATGGTACTCTTTCCACAGGGCTTTTGGTGTTTAGAAAAAATGTTCCTGAGCTCTAAAAACCTCTTCTCACTCTATTTCTAATCCCTAAATGATTGCCTTCATAATTTAAACCACAGTTCAGAAACAGGTAGGGAGAAAGAGGGAAAGCACACCCTAGGGTGTGGAAAAATGCAGTGAAGAGTAGGGAATGCACAGCACTGAATACAGAATGAGTATAGAAACAAGTGGTGAGGACTCAGAAACACACAGTGCAGAGTATAAATGCCAAACATGGACTGGCCTGCCTGGAAAAGCCAGAGAACTGTGGTTTCTCTGTAGCACTGCTAAAAAAGATCCAGTCTTCTGGACATCTGAAATGCTTTGCTTTCCAACACTGTTCATAGTTACATAGTTACATAGTAGGTTGGGTTGAAAAAAGACATAAGTCCATCAAGTACAACCACTAGGGAAATAAACATATCCCAGATATAAAACCCTATAATACATAGTTGGTCCAGAGGAAGGCAAAAAAACCCCGGTACAATTTGCTTCAACAGGGGAAAAAAACTCCTTCTTGATTCCATGAGGCAATAGGATGTTCCCTGGATTAATAGTCACTGTTATTTTTACTTTAAAGCCTTAATACCCAGTTATATTCTATGCTTCTAGAAAAACATCCAGCTTTTTCTTAAAGCAATCAATAGTAGTTGCTGAGACCACTTCCTGAGGGACCCGAGTTCACATTTTCACAGACCTTACAGTGAAGAATCCCTTCCTTATCCAGAGCTTAAACATTTTTACCTCCAGACGCAAAGAGTGCCCACTTGTTCTTTGTAATGATCTCAAAGTGAATAATGGGGAAGAGAGTTCTCTATATGGACCGTTTATATATTTTTACAGGGTGATCATATCATAGCTGAGCTCCTCCATTTCTTTTATTAATTTAGTTGCCCTTCTCTGCACTCTCTCCAATTCAACAATGTCCTTTTTGTGAACTGGTGCCCAAAACTGGACTGCATTTTCCAGATGTGGTCTGACCAATGCTTTGTACAGGGGCAGGATAATGTCTCCATCTCTGCATTCTCTTCCCCTTTTAATTTAAGAAAGAACTTTACTAGCTTTAGATATTGCAGCTTGGCACTGCATGCTGTTATTAGGTCTATGATCTACCAAAACTCCCAGATCTCTTTCCATTTCTGACTCCCCCAAATGTATTCCCCCTAGACAGTATGAAGCATGTATATTGTTAGCTCCCAAGTGCATAATTTTACATTTATCTATAATAAATGTCATTTGCCACTTGGCTGCCAATCAAACAGTACATCCAAATCTGCTTGTAGATTATGGACATCCTGTATGAACTTCATCCCATTACATAGTTTGGTGTCATCTGCAAACAGAGAGATTGTTCCTTTAATCCCAAACTCTATATCTTTTATAAAGATGTTAAACAGTAGAGGTGCCAACACTGAATCCTGGGGTACACCACTAATAACCTTAGACCAGTCAGAGTATGAATCATTAATACAACTCTCTGGATGCGATCTTTAAACCAGTTCTCCATCCATTTACAGATTGACTTTTCTAAACCTATCGACCCGAACTTGCATATTAACCGTTTGTTGGGTACAGTGTCAAATGCTTTAGCAAAGTCCAAGAACACTATATCAACTGCTATTCCACTGTCTACCTGTTTACTTCCTCATAAAAAGAGAGTAAATTTGTTTGACAACTTCTGTCTTTCTTGAAGCAATGCTGACTATCACTTATAATATTATTTTCTAGCAGAAACTCCTCTTTATCAAACTCTCCAAGACCTTTCCAACTATAGACGTTGAACTAACGGGTCTGTAGTTACCTGGAAATGACTTTGCTCCCCTTTTGAAGATAGGAACCACGTTGGCCTTACGCCAATCCATCGGTACCTTGCCAGTGACTAAAGAGTCTCTAAAAATTTGAAATAATGGCTTTGAAATAACTGAGCTCAGCTCTTTGAGGACACGTGGATGTAATCCATCAGGTCCTGGTGATTTGTCAACCTTATTTTTCCCAGCTGTTTCTCAGTCATATCAATTTTGAGTCATTGTGACTCATTTAAGGCAGTGACATTGCTATTATGAATTTGGACTTGAGCGCTGCCATATTCCTTTGTGTACACAGAGCTAAAAAAAAGTGTTTAGTAAATCTGCCTTGTCTTTATCCCCAGTTACCAACCCAGCGACATCCTTTAAGGGGCCTACATGCTCAGATCTGATCTTTTTGCTAATAATATATTTTTAAAAAATTTGGTGGTTTGCCTTACTTTCCTTCGCAATCTTTCATTTTGAAGTTTTGAACATATATATATATATATATATATATATATAAATATATATATTTGGAATGCCCTTTTCTTGTTCTTTATGGCTTTTTTAACATCAGCTGTGAGCCACACAGGTTTTCATTTTAGCCTGTTAAACTTATTACCTGTTGGAATATATTTTTCAGTTTGCTTTTGTAGAACAGACTTGAAACATTCCCATTTATGTTATGTGCTATTTGAGGACAATATTGTCTCCCAGTTCAAGTCACAGAGAGCCGCCCTTAATAATGGAAAATTTGCTGTCTTAAAATTAAATTTTTTTATCTTTACTGTGTTTGCTTCCTGTTTACAGCCTAAATTAAATCATATTATGGTCACTGCTACCCAGATTCTCTTTTATTTGCACATCTGTAATAAGCTCTTCATTGTTAGAAAGAACTAGGTCCAGCAGAGTATCATTTCTAGTTGGGGCTTCTATAAACTGTACCATAAAATTATCTTGTAATAAATTCACAAATTTCCTCCCTCTTGCTGTTCCTGTAGTGCCATTACTCCAGTCAATGTCAGGGTAGTTGAAATCTCCCATGATTAAAACACTTCCACTTTTTGCTGCTTTTTCTGTCTGTGCTAGTAGTTGATTTTCTATTTCTTCCTTTGCACTGGGGGGTCTATAGCAGATTCCAATCATTAATTGTGTGTTATTCAACCCCACATTCAACTCTGCCCATAATGCCTTAACCCTGTCGCTTGTTCCATCCACAATTTCTTTTTTCACATTCACTTTTAGATCACTTCTCACATACGGAAAGACACCACCACCCTTTTGTTTGACTCTGTCTTTACGAAAGAGAGTATACCCAGGAATATTGACAGCCCAGCAGGGCCACCATCAGAAATTTCTGTGTCTAATCCTATCTAAACTTTCTGCACCTCCATGTCTTAAGGGTCCACCTAAAGGTGGTCGTTTAATTCCAATCGGACTTGATTTTGACTCAGATCAAAGCTAATCTGATCTTGGGTCGGATTTTATTTGGAATTGGTCTAAATTCCAATCCAATATTACACTACCTGCCACTAACAGGTATAGTAAGGCTCAGTTGATCTGGCTGCCAAATCCAGAGTGCAAAGTCAGATTTCTTAACTGCTCCAACCAGATTGCCATCATTCCATCATTGCAAATGTCAAGTCAAAGAACCTGGGCTCACTAGCAAGGGAGCCAGGTGCAAATGTAGGGTCAGAACTAAACTTTGGGCTATGGACTCTTATGTTCAGACTGGCAGTAAGGTTGCAGTGCAATAGTTGCTTCCTCACACCAGTGAACCATTGTCTTGGAGGATATTTACCCGTGGCATTCGAGAAGAGATCCGAGTAGTGGCTGGCAAGGTGCGCAGGATTGCTTGCTCCTGCCACAAGTCTGAGCCTGCTCTTGTACAGCAAACTCTCACCCTGGTACACCAGGGCACTGCTGTGGGCAACAAAGAGTTATATATCTGACCTTTAGCAAACCTTTTTTTTCTGCTTAAGTATTTTTTTTTAAATGTTTCATATTAACCACTTGACCGTTAAACCCGACCTTGGTTCGGGTTTAAAAATTTTGCTAAAATCGATAAACCCGAACTTTGTCGGGTGGTTAAATCCAATCACTTACCTGGTCCCCGCTGTGATGATCCGTTCTGTTCCAGATTCGATCTCTAAAAAAAATACTCACCTTCTCCCCGCAACTCCTCCGGACACGTCTGTCCTCTTCTGTCTTCATCCGGCGAGTGCAGTGACGATCACCGGGTGGGAAGCAGGGCGGGAAATTCAAATCGCTTTGCATTGAACTCAATATAAAAAAGCTGTATTGAGTCCAATACAAAGAAATCCTTATATAATATAAATATATTTTAAATTAACACTTTTTGCATGGAAGTTTGGAAAGAATTAGAACACCCGGCGTTCGTGTACGCGTTCCTGTACGTACAAAGTCCTGTATCCAATCCAATACAAAATAATACAATATATATTTATGTGGCTTTATCTATAGTTATGTGACGTTGGACTCTGTTTTAAAATTTACCACACTAGGGAGGTGTTTTAGAAAAATATATTACTATACAGTATACCGAATTATCGCATTTTCAGTATTTTTCATTTATTTATGAATTCTTGTTTAAGCTGATTTTTGTGTCTTTTATTTAATTTTATTAAAGTCATTTTTTTTTTTTAAAGATTGTGTGTTTCAAACATTTTTTATATTTATGATATCTACTGGAACCCTGTTCGGACATATTTCTGTAAGTTACAGGTCTACAATTTAAAAAAAAAATTTCATAAAAAACAGTGTACCGCTTTTGGTACAGAAATATAGACATCAGTGTAACGCCCAGGTGGTTAAACAATATTGTAAAAACAACAAGTATATTATCTATAATGAAACATTTAACCTTGTTCTA
Organism: Pyxicephalus adspersus; assembly: GCF_032062135.1. NCBI lineage: Eukaryota > Metazoa > Chordata > Amphibia > Anura > Pyxicephalidae > Pyxicephalus > Pyxicephalus adspersus. The sequence continues at coordinate 105,050,240 of NC_092858.1, forward strand.
TTGGTTGATGTATATCAAACTTATCATAAACAAATATCAAAATGAGGATATTTAAAGAAAAAACAAAACAAAAACCTGAACAAAGAAATAATATTAGATTGTAAAAATAAGAAGGAAAGAAAAAAATACATATTCTTTACACCTTTTTATAAGCCAGTGGTGAGTTTGCATCTTGGATTTCTCAACCATCTGGTCCAACTACATGTACAGTTATGACTTCTGTTATTTAAAATTGCGAACATTCGTTCATAGGCACAATATAGATTAATATCTCCAATACCCTTCAAGAGAGATAGAATAATATTAGATTTCCAATTTTTCAAAAAAATTTGTTTTTGGCTGACATAAAAATATGTATGATTGGAGTTCTGACTTTTGGATGGACAAGATCAATACCTATATATGAAGTATTGCTAATAGGGGTGTTGGAACAATTGGAACATTGGTTAGTTCTGTGATAACTGTAAAAATTCAGTTCTAGTATGATCTCAGGGATGGGCAGTATCAGAACATTTGTGACAATGAACCCACTTTTCCACATTGTCTCCAGCAGTTGTGAGAGTAATTTGCAAGGAGTTTAGAAATTTTGTAAGGTGCATAATGCCATATACAATATTTTATTCAACAATTCCCAGTGATTGGCAGAACTAGTGGCCTTCTGGGTTATAGATATTGCTTTTTCCCATAATTGGGTAGATATTGACTTGCCCATTTCTTCCCCCCATTTTAACATAGAAGGTGTTTTAGTAAAAAAAAAACTATTATTTGTAAAAACTTTGTAACAATGGGAAATTCTTTTAGTATACGAGGACGATTGCGGTATTTGGTTTAGTTTCTGATGTGCAATAATTTTGGATGGAAATAAATCTGATTTAATGTTATATCTGCATGTTATATCTGTAGATACGTATAAGCTTCCCTTGCTGATTAAGAATAGTTTATCTGAAGAAATTAAAATGGTCAAAATCTTTGTGTATTAATTGATGAATTTTAGTAATAGAATAATATTTGTAATTCCAGTGGTAGATTGGAGAAGTAGCATTTTTTGTGATATCAACATATCAAATATTGCTCTTAACATGGGTGGTAGCAAACATGGTTTCTTTCCCAGCAACCACGATACCAACACCCATTTAGGATGACCTGGGGAAAGTTATTATTATTATTAACCTCCCTAGCGGTAACCCCGGGGAAGAAAAAAGTTGCTACAAGTGGTAACCCCGAGTCACTCACGGGGTTGGAACACCTAGGGAAGGTTAGTAAATAGAACACTTACCTGACCTGCCGGGGTCCCGCGCCGTCCAGCGCCGCAATCTCCGTCTTCTTTCTTCTTCCTGCTTCTGCATCCGATGAGTCACCGGGGGAGTTCCCAGTGATGTCGGTGCGTGTAATTCAAAATCCATTTGTATTGCATTCAATACAAAAAAAGTGTATTGAATGCAATACATTGGATTTTTATGTGTAAAAGCAGTACATTGTTTTCAAGAACATTTATTTTACAGTATATATAATAGCATGAGTATAATGTGTATATATTTTTTTTTTAATTACTTTTTTTTTAAATATATAGATTTGTGTTTCAAACTTTATTAAACTCATAATATTATATTATACTGTAAAATAAATTTTCATGAAAAACAATGTACCGCTTTTAGACATAAAAAACCGGAAAGAAATGAACCGATAGGGAGGTTAATAAACAGGATTTATATATAGCGCCAACATTTTACGCAGCGCTGTACATTAAATAGGGGTTCCAAATGACAGACTAATACAGACAGTGATACAGGGGGAGAGGACCCTTACCCAAAGAGCTTACAATCTAGTAGGTGGGGGAATTTAACACAAAAGGATGGGAGATATGTAGTGGTGGGAAGTAGTGATGGTTTCAAAAGGCAGAGGAAGATGGGTAGGCAAGTTTAAAAAAATAGGTTTTGACTGCTCTTTTAAATGAGCAGAAATTAGGAGCAAGCAAAAGTAGGTTTGATTCCATTAGTACCCATCGTTTTTCTACATTAAGATTCCATAAATGTTGCATTTGGTCACAAATAACTGCATAGTAGTTTTGTATATCTGGGAGACTAAAACCCCCAAGTTTACAATTTCTAGTCATTATCAAATTTGAGCAGCTGGGTTTTTTGTCATCCCAAACATACGTACTTATTAATCACTTTTTGTAGAGAGCGTATATATGATTTAGATAAAGGGATTGGAAGTGATCTAAAAACATAATATTTTTGGCAGCGTTATCATTTTAAAAGCTGCAATACATCCCAATGTTAATAGTTCATAATGAGCTATTGCTCTCATATCTTGTGATATTTTTGCTAAATGAGGTTTATACAGTAATTTGCATTAAAAATTTCAGAAATAGAGGGGGTAAGTGTAATACCCAGATCTGGTATGTTGTTAGCCCAGTTATAAGGGTAGAAATTTGGTAATGTCATTAGTTATTTAGTTTTCACCTTAGTTGTTATATGAATACAAAAAATTTGTGATTCACTGGCACTCATTTTATAGTAAGGTCCAATGTTCTCTGTATATGTGTAGTGAATTTAGAGGGTCTGCTGCTATGAAGATAACATTGTCAGCGAATAAGCTTATTTTATGTGATTGGTCCTTTAAATGCAAGCCAGATATATTATTATTTTCTCTAATAGATTGAGCCATAAGAAAAGCAAAAACAGGTGGAGATAATGGGCATCCCTGACGGGTCCCGTTTGTGATGTGAAATTTGTTAGACATGACTCCTGCAGGGAAGACCGTGGCTGAAGGAGATGAATAAAGTGCCATGTCATGATCACAGAAGTACTCCATCCTGAAAATCTGAATTGTTTTACAAAGCTCCAATGATTCCTATAGAACGTTTTCTGGGTGTCTAACGATGGTAATAGATAATTTTGTGTGTTTCAGCATAATGTATAATATTTAAGTCTTTTGCTTCCATCTGGAGCCTATCTTTTATAAATTCTACCTGATCGGTTTTGATCAAAAGGGGTAATATAGTTAATAATCTATTTATTATCTATTAATAATCTATCTATTATTTTGAGTATATTTATATCTGAGTTTAATAGGAAAATTGGCCTGTAGTTTTGAGGAGTAGGGTTCTTGCCTGACTTGGGTAGTGTAACTATTAACTATTAATGCTTGTAACATAGTGTAACTATTAATGCTTGTAACATTTCATGTGGGAAATGTTTTAAAGTGGATGCTTGACTGAACACCATCTGAAAAAAAGGGGCTAGTAATATTTTGTAATGTTTATAATATTAATTTGTAAAACCATAAATGCCCGGTGATTTAATAGATGGAAGTGGCTCATTTGCTTTATGAATTTCAAGGAGAGAGATTGGTTTTGAGATTGAAGACAGTTGATATTCAGTTAATGTTGGGAGTTTCAAAGGATTAAGAAAAAATTTAATTTGGCACGAGGATGGTTCTGGAGTGTTTGGGTCATTTTGAAGATCATAAAAAGATCCATAGTAATTTTGAAAAATATTTGCTATATCAAAAGAATTAGATTTGTGTTGTCCCGAATTGGGATCAATTAGATGTGTACTTTTGTAATAAAAGTTTCTTAGCAAGATATGCACCTGCTTTGTTGTTGAGGACATAATGCTTGGCTTTGTTTTTTTCAAATAATATACATATTTTTACAGTAAGACTGTTCTTAGCTGATGACATGTATCTGCTAAAGATTCAGTCACTTTCAGTGAAGGACTTTTTTTGTTTTGATCTTCATTTGATTTTGTGTACTAATTGATCAATCTGCATCGTCCTGTTTTTTCACATGTGATCCAATTTTTGACAAGACCCCTCTCATGAATGCTTTATGAGCATTCCAGTGAAAGTAACAATCAATATCCCCAACATCAATAAATACAAAACAAGATTGCAAAGCTTCAGTGATCTGTTGATCAAATTTTGGATGATGCAGCATGTATGAATTTAGTCGCCATGGGTGTAAGTTTGGAGTAATTTTGGAATCTAACATCATTTGGAGCATGGTCAGACCATGTGATATATATTATATATGTTAGATGAGCATATAGCTTGCAATGTTACTTTGTCTGTAAGAAACATATCAATACTAGAATACGATGTATGTGGTGTGAATAAAAAGTAAAATTTCTTTTGAATCAATGTTGGCATCTCTAAATATCATATAAATCATAGTTGTGTAAAATATGAAGTGGAAAAGGAGCAGTATCCAATTTTGGATCCACAATCATATTAAAGTCTCCTCCTATTAGTAGGTGACCTTGCTGTATTTGTCATATCTTCTTAAAAATGTTATCCAAAAATCTTTTTTGTCCAGAATTTGGGGTATATATATTTACAAATGTAGTTAAGGTTGTAGATGTAGAATTAGAAGAAATTGAGCCAGATGGTGACGATCCTCTGATCTGTGAGGTGGGAGAATGCGGATCTGATCCATTGTGGTTAGTAGAAGGCTGCGTAGGTACGAAGAAATCAGGTATTACCTTTGGTCGTTATTTGGTCCGTTTTGGCATTTTGAGGATCAGGAGATCGTCCAGAGTACGGTAGATAGAAGAAGAGTGCAAGATTGTTTGTTATTCGCTTTTATCACAAACCAGTACACGGAGATCTGGGATTAAGATGCCATCTTGCTTGGTCCCTAGCTCCGCCCCCTCTTGTACAGCAAATTCCCACCCTGGTACACCAGGGCACTGATGTGGGCAACTAAGTGTTAAATATCTAACCTTTAGCAAACATTCAGTGACCCTGCAGCCTGTCAGTACTATTCAGAGGTTCCAAAGAAAAAATACAATATACAATATGGATACAATATTAGGAAAAAATACAAATGTATATATCTCAGCTACTCAGAGCTTACTCAGCAATTACCAAGATTTCTCTGCACCAATCTTGGACTGAGTTGCTGTCTAAAGACTACCAGCCGGACAGGAAGGGAAAATGCTGCATAAACATCATGTAAGCTTCCTTTGTGCACCCACTAATTATAATGCTGAGTTTTTTTTTTAACATTCCTTATTTAACAATTTTCATTTAGAGCAAACAACAGTATACAGACATTAAAATGGAAGGGTAACTGGGAAAAACACTTAGGCTATGCTCAGGTGGATGTTCAAAAAAAAAAGAATCTACTAAGAAGCAAATATCTGGTTCAGGTTTTATTAAAATCTTACCATGCATGTGCATTAAAAGCTTCCATGGGGCTCATCTACATTTATTATCGGATGGTTTATGACCTCAGCAATATGCCAAGTCTCTTCACCAAATCCTACTAGCATCAAAACAAATTTGTTCTTCACAGATTTAACCTGCTCAAGGTAAGGGCATTATGCTTGCAGTCAGGTAGTTTATCTTACAGTCATTGCACCATTGTATAGAAATTAACTGACACTAAAGGTGCGTACACACTTCCAATTTTTATCGTTCCAATCGAACGACGAACGATCGATTGGGCAAAAAATCGTTCGTAAAAAAGTAACCAACGACGCCGACGAACGAGGAAAGTCGCTGGAAACGAACGACCGGACCGACGGATCGGATTGGACGACGATCGTTGAACATCGTTCGTGTGTACGGTCGTTCGTTGATCGTCCATGTTCAGAGCATGCGTGATGAACGAACGTCCGTTCACTTTCCTGTCGTGCACATAGTTCCTCTATCGCTTAAACGATCGTATCTATTGTGTGTACAATATCTACGAACGATCGTGTCGTTAACTCTATGTGCAGGATCGGTGCTATACGATCGGTCGTATATATCGTGCATGAACGTTCGTCGTTCGTTTTCCAACGATAATAATTGGAAGTGTGTACGTAGCTTAACTGCTTGTGCAAACTCAATCAGCCTTATTCATAAGAATGCCAGTAGATAGCAAGTGGATCTTAGGTGTCTAGTAAATTATTTACTATTTTCTTATTAATTTGATTTTCAAGATAAAACCTGCAATTGTAAAGTCTAGCTCACAAAAATGTCATGAAAATGCTATAACATCTGGTAAGCAGTCTGACTAATGGTTCGTGGATTCTAGCTTTGGGGTTTGTATAGGTAGGTACAAGCGTACACAAAGGTGTGCTCTGTTTGCACTGGAGATCTGTAACACCCTGGTTCAGTGCCAGCGATCACCAGATGCCAGTCCCACAATCTAACTCCACACACTTCACCTATAGCAGACCCCCACTCAGCTTCAGGGGGATAGTTGCACCCTCCCAGCACAAGGTTGGCCCCAGGATATCTGTTCATAAATGATGACATCTAGGGAAGGACTAACGGAGGACCAGGAACCCACAAGAGCAGGATAAGGGACACGATGGGAAGTCATATTGTCATGGTACTGCAGGGCAGGACAGTGGACCCTCTGTGTCACCAGCTTAGTTGGTAGAGACGTGCACAGGGCGTAGAGTCTAAGCAGCTGCCCGGTCTTCACCAGAGCCTCTAGAGGTCAGGATGTTGCACTGTCGGGGTCAAGCTGAGGTCAGTACACAAAGAATCAGGAGCAAGAGAATAAACAAACAGGAACCTGGAAGCAGAGCCAAAGGAACTCCTTGTTCAGGCAACTTCCTGTTGACCTTCACTTCCTTTTAAGGGCAAGACCTGTGATGAGTGGAGCCATGTGACCTGCTTCATCCTATCCTACCACCAGAGGAGGTCCAGGAGACTAGAGGTTGTCTAGTCTCTATCAGCAGGGGGAGCGTGTCTGCGAAACACTCTAGTCTTCTGAGGTGGTGAAGCGGCTGACTGGAAATCACATGACCTGGACCAGAAAGTGAGCTGTAGAGATGATGCCTTAGCAGGGTTGGTGCTGGCAGTGGAGGAGTGTAAGGTGGGTGACACTGAATGAGTAACAGATCCCCTGGACCTGCAGGGATCTGTGACACACATAGTCCAGTGTCAGTAACCAGGTGATCCGCAGATAACACAGTGCAGGAGAGTCCATCAGAGGTAAGTCAAGAAAAAATGTCATACACAGGTAATCAGCCTACCAAACAAAGTATCCAATAGTAAACAAAAGCACAAAGAGTCAGGGTCAGAGGCAAAGGTAAGTACAGACAGCATACAATCATAGGGATAGGAAACAAGCCAGTAACAGTAAGTAACAGGTAATTCAACCAGAAAGACAAACCACTAGCTGGTAAGACACACTAAATGATACAACAGGCAACTAGTGCATGGCAGTTGGGAAGATATATAAAGGATGAGTAGCCAATGGCAGGGCAGAATCGTAAACAGGAACTAATCTGCTCATTGGCAGCAGCACATACTCTAAAACGTGTTGGCAGCATACAGCTTCAATGTGCTGTATATGCTAGGTATGTTAAGACAAACATATTCAATGCTAAAGGGAAACTGGGAATGCTGCAAGCTTCAGAGCAGAGGACCAACAGCTAAATGCTTGATCTTTTTTTGCTGTTGCAAATTGCACTATCATGAGAGAATAAACTGCACGCGCTGGACTGCAGTGGGTTATGGTGCAGGTTCGCCAGCTAGGTAACATCTAACTAGATCAGTTTAAGATGCTGCTGTGATCTTTCTAAATTCTTTTCAAACATGCTTCTGACCTTTTTCTAAGCTGCATCAACTGCTTTGGCATTCTCACTGTTTTATATGAGGGGGAGGAGGGGGGAATAGATTTGCTGAAAACAAAAGCCCATGTACACAGATCCTGAAAGCAAAGCAGTTATGTTCAGTGTTGTGTAAATGGCAGAATATTCATTCCTAAAATTGATCTGTCAGGGCTTTTTGTGGATGCTGAAAAGTTAAACCTCCCGATAGTTTCTTATTCTTATTTTCTTAAATCAGGGTTAGCTAAACAGAGCCCCCCCCCCAGATGTTTGCAACTCCTGTAAATTAAATAACTAAGTTAAATTACCTAGGGGCATTTCTAAATTATTGTATTGCAAATCTCCTTGATTTGGACAGTTAACCACCTTGGCGTTACACTGAGGTCGAGATTTCTGTACCAAAAGTGTTACAGGTTTTCATGAAATTTTTTTTTTTAAATTGTAGACCTGTAACTTACAGAAATATGTCCGAATCGGGGTCTAGTAGATATAATGAATATAAAAAATGTTTGAAACACACAATCATGTAAAAAAAAAAAAAATTACTTTTAATAAAAAAGTTAAAGGAAAAACACAAAAATCAGCTTAAACAAGAATACATAAATAAATGAAAAATACTGAAAATGCGATAATTCGGTATAATGTATAGTAATATATTTTTCTAAAACACCTCCCTAGTGTCCAACCGTCCAACGTCACATACCTATAGACAAAACCACATAAATATATTTTCTATTATTTTGTATTGGATTGGATACAGGAGTTTGTATTCAATCCAATACTGAAAATGCGATAATTCGGTATAATGTATAGTAATATATTTTTCTAAAACACATCCCTAGTGTCCGTCACATACCTATAGACAAAACCACATAAATATATTTTCTATTATTTTGTATTGGATTGGATATAGGACTTTGTATTCAATCCAATACAAAATGAGAACAAAATTCAAACTCTCATTATGTATTGGATTGAATACAAATTCCTGTATCCAATCCAATTCAAAATACATACTTTGTATTTATTTTTAATTGAAACTCATTCATTCATCTTGTATTGGATTGAATACAAACTCCTGTATCCAATCCAATACAAAATGAATGAATGAGTTTCAATTTGAATTTCCCGCACACGCGCCGACGTCATCGCGCAGGCACGCACAAGAAGCCGGCCGGCTGTTTTTTTCCTTCGCCGGCCTGCTTCTTGTTTCAGAGATCACCCGGCGCTGGAAAGAGAACGACGCTGGATGATCAGCGGGACCAGGTAAGGAGCCGGCCGGCGGAACACAAGATGCCGGCCGGCTTCTTACCTGTTCCCGCTGGTATACGAGAAGGCACCGGACGCTGGAGAGGGAGACCGACGGACGACGATCGACGGAGGACGACGCTGGAACACGAACCCGACGCTGGATGAGCACAGGGGGACCGAGATTTTCCCTACATTAAAATCCCCACTTACCTGGGTAAGTGGGGATTTTAATGTATGGAAAATCTCGGGCTTAACGAAAAGAGCAACTTTTTTTAGCCCGTACGAAGGTCGGGCTTAACGGTCGGGAGGTTAATAGGAAATGTCCTGTAATTGAAGACATGGATGATCAAAGAGTGGATCTGAGACAGGCTGAGGTGAGTAAAGGGGTTTTTTGTTTTTGATTTTTAATTTGTAATACTAGTGATTATTTACAAAGGTCTTGAAGGAAAAGAGAAACTAGGAGTTCACCTTTATCTTTTAATTGATAATATTAAATTTAGTTGCATTTTTTTTGCAGTGCCAGCTTATGAAATAAAATTTAAAAAACCCAGATTTTGTTAATTATCAATTATTTTGATAAAAGCTCCTTCATTTGCGGGTTTTCTACTCTGTAATCTCTATTATGTATCAACCCCATAGTGTAGATGTAAAGAACATTACCACTGAAACAACACTGTAAGTACAGATAAACCTTCAGTAGAGGAATTAAAGTTCCACTTTTAAAAATGGATGATCAGGCAGGGCAATATTGCAGAAGGGACAGTTGATGTAACTACTGCAATATTCACTCCTTCCTGCCTGATTCATTGGTGAAACTCAACCGTGAAAATCATCCCAGCCTGGCCAATCAAGTACAGAAGGAAAATTATGATGGCTCCCTGCAACAAAAAGGCACAGGTGAGTATCGTGGGTTTTGTTCTGTCTTAGGCTCAGCCAGTGGAAGGATGGGTCTTAGAGGATCCCTCTATTCCCTAGGACATTTTGTGATAAATGGGATGCTTCAGATCAAATATGTTAGTATAGTAACCAACAGAAATGCTATATTTTGACACACTTGATTTGGCTTTTTCAGAATTTATAGGATTACAATTTCATGGTTATGGGGTCAGTAAAAAATACCAAGTGACTAAGCAATTGGGAAGATTATTCAAGCACGTTAGAATTCCTGTTGTTCACTACTGTACACTCTTCTCTCATTCCCTTTAAATGTAAACCTTTTACTAACTTCACAACTCTCCCTGAATACATTCCTGACATATCACAATATACTGCAACTTTTCGTTTGTTGCTAATCGTTTTATAAAATGCTTTCATAACACAGGGGAACACATTTTTTGAGTTAGATCTTCCACTTGTTTTTTACTAATTTTTGGGTGATGAATCCAGAAATGACCCCAGTTTTTTTCTATCACATCCAGATTTTACAATACAGAGTAGCCTCCATTTTTGTCAAAAAACATACAAATTTTACAGCTATCAGCTATCATATGTACATCCTATCTACCCTGATACTGTCCTTCCATGACCTTCAAATCTTCGTGGAATCCTTCATCTTGCTCATCACTGACTGCACCAAGGTTTTATGGGAAAATAGAAAGATGGCTATGCAGAAAATGCACCTTGATGCTCATATTGCAACCAAGGATTTTGTAGCTCTCCAAGAGTTTCTGGACAATTTTTGTGTAATTATTTGCTCGTGTGTTTCCAAGAAAGTCCTTCACAATGGCTTTAAATGATAACCAAGCATTTATTTCAACTTCTGACATTGTCCTGATGAAATGTCCATCTTTAATGAGCTGCTGAATCTGTGGACCATCAAACACACCAGCCTTTATTTTTTTCAAATGACAGGCTTGGAAATGCCAAAATAGGGCACTTGAAACAGTCTCATTTAGTTGGCATAGCTTTAACGAACTGTTTCATCCAACCCAGTTTTATGTGCAGAGGCGGGAATATAATATTCTTTCTATCAACAAGTGGCTCATGTAAAATGTTTGGATCACCTGGTTTTAGGGCAGATCTTGGAGGGCAATTTCTTTCCACCCAATGCCTCTCACTATTTCTGTTTTCCCACATGCACAGATACCAGGGATACTTGGTGTATCCACGTTGCTGACCAAGAAGGAAGCATACCATTTTAAGGTCAACACAGATGACCCAATTGTGTTGGTGATATTGCAACAACTCAATGACTCTTTATGTCTGCAAATTCTTCACAAAGAGAAACTGAATGGCCAATTGGGATTGACCCAAATATATTGCCATTGTGAAGGACGACACACTTTAAGCTCCGCTTTGAGCTATTGATAAATAGTGGCCATTCAGTTGAGTTAGAGATTGGAATTCACAATTCCTTCATTAAACCAGGTATGTTATGACAATACACAAAGCCACTGTCAGTGGTAAATTACTGCAGAAATTCATTTTCTCTGGTTCAAAAGTATGATACCTTTGTTCCTTTTTCAAGTAAGCTTTTCTCACGCAGTCTTGATGCTAGGAGTTCTGAAGCCTTCTTCGATAGTCCCAAATCACGTGCAAAATCAATCACACAGAGTTCTCAGAGTTCTCAACAAAGGCCAACTGTAAAAGCAACTGGAGAAAGATGGAAAAATTGGACCAGACAATTAAAATAGGTAGAAGTGCTACATAATATGTTAGTGTTATATAAATGCTGTTTATTAATAATTGATAATCTGCAATTTTGCAAGCTAAATAAAAGTATAACCAAAATTCCTAATTCCTACAATGTTGAGGAAAATTATTAATTTTATTATACAAGAATATTAAAGCGCCAAAAATATTATGCAGCTCTGTAGATATATTTATTATGATTATGATGGACTTATGTCTTTTCTCAACCTAACCTACTATGTAACTATGTATATTGAATAGGGGTTGCAAACGACAGACAGATACAGACAGTGATACATGAGGAGGAGAGGACCCTGCCCGAAGAGCTTATATTCCAGGAGGTAGGGGAAGTATCACACAATAGGAAGGGGAATACCAAAGAGTGTTAATCATCACACCAATGGAAAGCAAGAGGTGGCTGGATGCAAAGGAAAAAAAGTGATGGAGGGTGGGAAAAAAATAGGCGAGAGAGTGGTGTAAATAAAGGCATCTACTCTTTTCCATGAATGCATGAATGACAAGAGGAAATAAAAAACAGACTATACATACAGACACAAAGAAAATGAAAGGAGAGTGGGGCGAATAGATACAGTTTAGGTCCATAAATATTTGGACGGAGACAACTTTTTTTTTAGTTTTGGTTCTGTACGTTACCCCAATTCATTTTAAATGAAAACGCAAATGCAGTTCAACTGCAGATTTTCAGCTTTAATTCAGTGGGTTGCACAAAAAGATTGCATAAAAATGTGAGGAACTAAAGCCTAATTTTTTAACACAATCACTTCATTTCAGGGGCTCAAAAGTAATTGGACAAATTAAAACGCTGAAAATAAAATGTTCATTTCTAATACTTGGCTGAAAACCCTTTGCTGGCAATGACAGCCTGTAGTCTTGAACGCATGGACTTTACCAGATGCTGGGTTTCCTCATTTTTAATGCTCTGCCAGGCCTTTACTGCAGCAGCTTTCAGTTACTGTTTGTTTGTGGGCCTTTCTACCTGAAATTTAGTCTTCAACAAATGAAATGCATGCTCAATTGGGTTCAGATTAGGTGAGTGACCTGGGAATTCAAGAATATTCCACTTCTTTGCTTTAATAAACTCCTGGGTTGCTTTGGCTGTATGTTTTGGGTCATTGTCTATCTGTATCATGAAATGCCTCTCAATCAATTTGACTGCATTTAGCTGGATTTGAGCAGACAGTATATCTCTTAATACCTCAGAATTCAATCGGTTGCTTCTGTCCTGTGTCACATCATCGATAAACACTAGTGTCCCAGTGCCACTGGCAGCCATGCATGCCCAAGCCATCACACTGCCTCCGCCATGTTTTACAGATGATGTGGTATGCTTTGGATCATGAGCTGTTCCACGTCTTCTCCCTACTTTTTTTCTTGCCACCTGGTTCCTGGTAAAGGTTAATCTTGGTTTCATCTGTCGAAAAAATGTTTTTCTAGAAGTGTGCTGGCTTTTTTAGATGTTTTTGAGTCCAATCTAGCCTTTCTACTCTTGAGGCTTATGATTGGCTTGCACCTTGCAGTGCATCCTCTGTATTTACTTTCATGCAGTCTTCTCTTTATGGTAGACTTGGATATCGATACGCCTACTTCCTGGACAGTGTTGTTCACTTGGTTGGCTGTTGTGAAGGGGTTTTTCTTTACCAAGGAAATGATTTGGTGATCATCTACCACTGTTGTCCTCTGTGGACGTCTAGGTCTTTTGGGTTGCTGAGTTCACCAGTGCTTTGTTTCTTTTTCATGATGTACCAAACTGATAGATTTTGCCCCTCCTAATATTGTAGCAATTTCTCGGATAGGTTTTTTCTGCTTTTGCAGCTTAAGGATGGCTTGTTTCACCTGCATGGAGAGCTCCTTTGACCGCATGTTTGTTCACAGCAAAATCATCTATATACAAGCACCCAAATCAACTCCAGACCGTTTATCTGCTTAATTGGTAATGACATAATGAAGGAATTGCCCACACCAGCCCATGAAGCCTTTGAGTCAATTGTCCAATTACTTTTGATTGTGTTAAAAAAAGGCTTTAGTTCCTCACATTTTTATGCAATCTTTTTGTTCAACCCAGTAAATGAAACTGAAAGTCTGCAGTTCAACTGCATCTGAGTTGTTTCATTTAAAATTAATTGTGGAAATGTACAGAACCAAAATTGGAAAAAGCTGTCTCTGTCCAAATATTTATGGACCTAACTGTATATACTATCTATATTAGAGGTAGAAATAGTACAAAGGGTTGAGAAAATAAGGAAGAGATAGTAGGAATGGAATGAAAGAGAAGAGGTTAAGAATGAAAAATGGAAGAAAGGTATACATTAAAGCAAAATAAAGCAAAATGAAAGATAAAAAAAGTAAAAGTAAAAAATAGGTTGAATAAGTTTAAAAAGATAAAAGAAGTTAGGGAAAACAGGAAGAAAAGAGATATTGGCTGAGGAAATGAAATAAATACAGGAGCATAAAATCCTATACATGTACAGCGCTGCGTAATATGTTGGCGCTATATAAATCCTGTTTAATAATAATAATAATAATAATAATAATACAGGTTGACTATCAAAAATCCGGCAACCTCTGGACCTAAGGTGCGCCGGATTTTAGAAAATCCGACTTTTTTTTTTTTTTTTTTTAAATATACCTTTACACACAGACCAGTCTTCCTCTCGCAGCACTGCAGACATCTGGCACAGTTCCAGGGAGCAGGCAGCAGGGACGTATCAACGTGTAGAGGTAATTAGTGAAGCAAGCAGACCTAACAGCTGTTTCTGCAGAACAGCGCCAAAACAACAGTGGCCAAACAGTGTATTGCAGTCCCTGTATTGAATATGCAATCTGAAATAGTCTGATAGAACAGAATCAGTATAGTGATTATTACAATATCTGTTCAGTCGAACTAGTTTTGGGGGCCAGAAAATGGCACTTAATTAGGGCTCAAATGACATCTATCTGTTTAAAAGGACTTAAAGTGTCAAACTGAAGAAAATACAATAAAAATGCAGCACATGTCAGGGAGTAAAAGAAAGAAAAAAAATTAGGTCCTCTAAGGATAGTTTAGATCAGTGATTTTCAACCACTGTTCCGTGGCACACTAGTGTGCCGTGAGAGATCTTCAGGTGTACCGTGGGAAATTATCCAATTACCATTGTCGAGTGCCTGTGCTGTAGTGACTGGCAGAGTAATGTAATACTCTTCCATGTCAGTGGGTGGCAGTAGGTAGCTCAAGCGCCTTGTTTATTTTTAGAGACGAGAATTAGCTACAAAGTGTAATTTTGTAACACTTTTGATTTGTGGTGTGCCGCAGGATTTTTTTAATGTAAAAAATGTGCCGTGGCTCACAAATGGTTGAAAAACACTGGTTTAGATCACTTTTTCCTCGGCAGTTGTGCCTATTCCTTTGAATATTGGGGCCATTAATGTACACACAAATTGACACACATAGGATCCGATTATGGGTAATTAAGAGAGTTTCCAGATCAGCAATTCTATTGTCTCTTTATTTAGTCAATATAAATTATTCCAGAACTGCACTGACTTAGTCACAGGGAAAGCAAAAGAACGGTTAAGGGACCTGTGAGAAATGGTTGCAGTATAATACAAATCAGGAAAAGGAAAAATCCATTGTTTTGATCCCAATCCCTAGTGTTCAAACATTGTTAAAAAAAAAAAAAAAAAAAAGCCAAGTTAGGGTTATGTTTATTACCAAGAAATGGTCAGGTAAAACGACAAAGACTCAAGCCACAATTACCTACAAAATTTGTTGTGATGCACAGAAAAACCACTTTTACAGGCCACTTTAGGCTTTTTTGTTAACAAGTAGTGCTGCTGCTTTAACATGCACAATAAGGGGGTACTTGAACAAAAAGTTGCACAGTCAAATTGCAAGAAAAAAAATTATTTACTGTGCCAATACTATGAAATAGACCATTTACAATTTACCAAACATCTCAAAACATCCCCACAACATCTGGAACAAGGTCCTTTGGAGTGATGAGACCAAAATTAAACTTTATGGTTACAACTATAAATAGAAAGGACACAAAAAGTCTTTTGACAAATAATACATTAGGAACACTGTAAGGATCCCTGATGTTTTGGCGGTGTGTGAGCTACAGCAACACAGGGAATTTTGAATGGCAAGATGAAAGTGCAAATGCAAGTTGTCTTTTGTAGTATCAATCCAGAGTCCATCAGGTTCAACCACTAGGGAAGTAAACATATTCCAGATATAAAACCCTATAAGACATAGTTGGTCCAGAGGATGGCAAAAAAAACCCCGGTGCAATTTGCTTCAACAGGGGAAAGAAATTCTTTCCTGATTCCAAGAGGCAATCGGATGTTACCTGGATCAACAGTCTCTGTTATCTTTACTTTAAATCCTTAATACCCAGTTATATTCTGTGCTTCTAGAAAAACATCCAGCTTTTTCTATAGTAGTTCCTGAAACTACTTCCTGAGGGAGCCGATTCCACATTTTCACAGACCTTAGTTAAAAATCCCTTCCTTATCCGAAGCTTAAACCTATTTTCCTCCAGACACAGAGTGCCCTCTTGTTCTTTGTAATGATCTCAAAGTGAAAAATTAGAAAGAGAGTGCTCTATATGAACTATTTATATATTTATACAGGGTGATCATCTCCCCTCTTCTGAAGGGAGAATAGATTCAGTTCAGCTAATCTCTCCTCATAGTTTAGCAGAGTATGAATCATTAATTACAACTCTCTGGATGCGGTCTTTAAGCCAGTTTGCCATCCATTTACAGGTTAACTTTTCTAAACCTATTGACCCTAACTTGCATATTAACTGTCAGTGGGGTACAGTGTCAAATGCTTTAGCAAAATCCACTATATCCGAAGTACACTATATCAATTGCTATTCCACTCTCCACCTGTTTACTTCCTCATAAAAAAGAGAGTAAATTTGTTTGACAACTTTGGTCGTTCTTGAAGCCATGCTATCAGTTATAATATTATTTTCTAGCAGAAACTACCCTATGTGGTTCTTTATCAAACTCTCTAGGACCTTTCCAACTATGGACGTTAAACTAACTGGTCTGTAGTTACCTGGTAATGACTTTGTTCCCTTTTTGAAGATAGGAACCACATTGGCCTTACACCAGTCCATCTGTTCCTTGCCACTGACTAGAGACTCTAAAAATTAGAAATAATGGCTTTAAAATAACCAAGCTCAGCTCTTGGAGGACACATGGATGTAATCCATCAGGTCCTGGTGCTTTGTCAACTTTAATTTTGCCCAACTGTTTCTCCATCATAACAATTTTGAGCCATTGTGACTCATTTAGGGCAGTGATATTGCTGTTATGAATTTGGACTTCTGCCAATTTCCTTTGTGTACACTGAGCTAAAAAAAAAGTGTTGTCAATCTGCCTTTCTTTTTATCCCCAGTTACCAACTCAGAGACATTCTTTAGGGGCCTACATGGTCAGATCTGATGTTTTTGCTAATATATTTTAAACATTTTTGGGGATTTGCCTTACTTTTCTTTTCAATTTGTCTTTCATTTTGAAGTTTTGCACATTATATCTCCTTTTTACATATTTTGCTATATTCCTTATAGTTTTCAAACTATCCTTTATTTTTATATTTTTGGAATGCCCTTTTCTTGTTCCTTATAGATTTTTTACATCAGCTGTGAGCCACATAGATTTTAATTTTAGCCTCAAACTTATTACCCATTGGAATATATTTTTCAGTGTGCTTTTGTATTACAGTGTTTTTTGAGAACAATATTGTTTCCCAGACCAAGACAGCCGTCCTTAATAATGGAAAATTTGCTCTCTTAAAATTTAATGTTTTTATCTTTACTGTTTTTGCTTCCTGTTTACAGCTTACAATAAATGAAATCATATTATGGTCACTTCTACCCAGATTCTCTTTTATTTGCACATTTGTTATATGCTCTGTATTGTTAGCTAGGAGCTAAGAAGTAGGTCCAGCACAGTTATAATTTCCAGTTGGGGCTTCTATAAACTGTACCATAAAATTATCTTGTATTAAATTCACAAATTTCCTCCCTTTTTGCTGTTCCTGTAGTGCCATTACTCCAGTCCATGACAGGGCAGTTGAAATTGCCCATGATTAAAACACTTCCACTTTTTTTTCTATTTCTTCCTTAGCACTGGGGGGCCTTTAGCAGACTCCAATAATTAATTGTGTGTTGTTTACCACCAGAAAAAAACAAAAACAAATCAAGGGCATCATCCACAACAATCACAAAAGACTGTATGCTACCTAAAGACTGCTGCTAAAAGGGGCAATAAACAGTATTAGGAACGGTATAAAGGGTATGTAAACTTTTGAACAGGGACTATCTCAAAAGTTTACTTTTTGTTTTGTCTTACAGCTTAATTTAAATCCAATTAAAATTAAATAAAAAGTGTTTTGCCTGATCACTCAGGTTTTATCTTACAAATTCAACTAGGGTATGTAAACTTATGAGTATGACTACATAGTTTTTAGATGTTTTATGGAACTTTTGCATTGGTATCAGTGGTTTATGCAGCAAAAGAACCATCCATTCATCCAATATGTCTCTCCTGGTACAATATAGAATCTAGTTAAAATGAAAACCATACATGTGTGGATTGAGTATAGCTAAGACTATACTCTGATAGGGTAGGGTCCTATTCAAAGATTCCATTGTGTGAAGCATGGGCTAGATTTTATGACTTTATAAATATAATTTATTATTACAAACCAATTACAATACTGGAGTAATTTTCTGTTGTAAATTTCCAATTATTTACAAAATAAAAAGCCAACATACTTGTAGCAAACTTTGTCGTTAATCACAAAGATGAGGTTGTCACAAATGCTGATGGAAATATTGTGAAAATTTTTTCTTTGATGTTTACAGACATTTACAAACAGGCATCAAACTATTGTAACAATGTGTATAAATAAAGAACTATTAATAACTTAGGAGTACAGTAAAACAAATAAACATCTGCATAGGCCTGCTCAGCTGGGCAAAAAGCCCAAATACAGATGTCCCCAGGGATGCTTGAACTGGAACTGGTCCATATACATCCTTCTGAAAGAGAACAATAGTAATATCCTGAAATTATATTTCCACTAAGTGTTTTATAATATACCAAGTCTTGAGAATAATTTTAACATTAATAGTTGGCAAGTCAGTGAGGAAACTACAGCTACTTCTATCAAACTATCAGAATCAGAGATGATTACAAACATTGCAGTATATCCTGCCTTCTGTTTAAAAGGTATTCCCACATGGCCAAAACCAAATCTACATTTACACAAGCGTAATTAGTAACATTTACATTTTTTTTTTCATACATATACATTTGGACAAAATGTTCTGAATGATACAATCCTTTTGTTATGGCTGAGGTTTTGTAATATATCCTTCTTGAAGTAGGAAGTCATAAATTTTACGAGTCTTATTGACGTCAATTTTTATAAGTGATCGAGCTTGAGCCAGTCGTAAACTTCCTTGTTTGTTGCATTCATTGACAAGTGCCGCTTTATATTCCAAGTAAGCTCCTGGGACCAGCCGCACTACCTGACAGAGCTGTGAAAACAAAATAAATATAAATGTACACTTGACAATGTGGAATGCAAAGATATTCTTTAAATAGAAGCCTGCAAATTGTTTAATATTTGTTATAGGAGTAGATTTCCAATCCGACTAAATCTGGTCATAGGTGTTACCCACTACCCAAAGCTCTAAATACATTGTAAGTGTTAAAATGCCAGGGAAATTTTCCCTAACTTCCTGTGCTGCTGACATTTCACTAGACAGAAAGTGGGGGGAATTTTCCAACAGCAACAGACTTAAAAATTACTTTTTAGTGGGGTCTGAAAAGACTAAAATCCTAGTGAAATTGTTATCTCTGCCCAGACCCTCACTTCAGATTTTCTGTTTTATTACTTGACAAAAAATGATTGGAGACTCTTGAAGGGAACCATGGACAGCACTAAAACCTAAACCAGTTCCTTTTATTTACAAACCAAATGTTTTCAGCTTGACACACCGATTTACAACAAATGAAAACCAAATGTAAAATCGAAGAGCTAATATTATTATTATTATTATTATTATTATTAAGGAAACAAAGATGATACAGTGAATTATCAAAATAGAGAAGTAAAAGAGAAGAGGCAATTTTTGAGGCAAAAAAAAAAAAGTTTTGCAGTAAAATGACTTTATTTTGAATAAACTGAGCATTTTATTTACACAAGGGACTATACAAAGTTCAAATTAAAATAGGTATTTGTGTATACATAAAACAAAGGGTAAAATGCCAAAATGATTCACTGTGTGGAAATTAGTAATTACCTATTAAGTAATACTTTTCTAATGAAGATTGGAGAGAGTTCAAATTAGCTCAGGTAAGTAAAGTTTATTTAGCCAGTGAAGGGAGAAGACAAGAGAATCTCTCCAGCTATCTGGACACCCTTATACTATTTCAACAAGGAGCTCTTCTGAGGTATCCCTCTTCAGCTGCCTTGAGTCATATTCGGCAGAGCTCAGAAAAATACAACTCCTTCACCACATGGTTTACTTAAGCTGATCTGAACCTGTCTAATCTTCATTATATCAGCTCCACAGCTAGATACCCGTTTAGTCAAGCCTATTTCAACCCTTCCCATTTTCTCCACTATATCAGCTCCACAGCTGGAAGCTGGAAGCCAGTAGGTGAAACAAGTTGGACATTATACGCCTGTGTTGCATTCCTAAAATCTAGCCTTGAAACTACCTTCACCTAATGCAATTTACTTCAATAAGAACAAGTTAGGTAAGCCATGTCTAGTGCCAGGGTATCCAAATAATACTGAATGCCACCGCCAAACTTAATATGTAAATACCAATTTCCACATACAATGGATCACCCTGTCATTTCACACTCTGCTTTATTTATTTCTACACACCTATTTTGAGTTGAAAATTTGTTCAAGTTCCTTGTGTAATTACACCAAGTTTCAACAAATAAAATAATTTTACTGCAAAACTTTTTCCCTCTCTCTTTTCATAATTTACAATACTAAATGGTTGGCAAATCCAAATACTTGGTAAGGGGAAACCACTATTTCGGGCGACTTTCCTTTTGATACACTAAAACTAAAACATAAGCAAGGAAAAAAAACAAAAAAAAAAACAAAGGGTATGAGAGAGATTTCATGCTGTAGATAGTCACCATTTGTATTCAGAAGAGAGTTGAAAATGCGACCATGACATTATTAACATTGCCTGGGGCTTTATTACTACACTGTACCTCTTTCTCTTTATCATTCAGCTTTTCTGTACCAGGAAGACCAGTCAAGTCCAGAGGAGGAGCACTTCTCCTACCTAGAGAATACAAAAATATTACAATAATGGGAGTTGTCCAGTAAAAGGAAACGATAAAGGTTAAAGCATATCTATACTCAAAGTTTTCACTTTACTTAAAAGGGTGGAAAAAACCTTTAATGTAAAGTAAAAATTCTTGTTTTTTTAAATTTTTTTCAGTTGCAACAGCCTTAAAAAAAAAATAAAAAAAAAAATAAAAAAAAAAAATAAAAAAGTGCAGCACGCCCCCTAATTCTCGGGCGCCTAGGCGGTCGAGAATGAATGGGACCACAGAGCCTCCCGGGAAACCTATGTCATCCTACGTCACCTAATCCCACTTCTGGGTCGGGTGACGTAGGATGAAGAACCCGAAAGAGAAGACGAAGATGGCGATGCCCGGAACGCCGGCCCTAGGACGGATGACGAGACAACATGGGACCCGATGCCCGTCACCCCTGGAGTGATCAGATTGCCCTGTGGGATTGAAGGTATGTGTGTTTTTTTATTTTTGAGTATAGTTCTTCTTTAAGTTCAATCTTTTGAAAGCCATTTAAAAACACAAATAATAAAGGTGTAAATATATTAGCTCATATTAGTGAAAAGAAAAACACTTTTGTTGTGGAATATACCGTAAAATGATCCATTTTGACAATACAGAACACCACAAACTGAAGCACAGCAGAACAATAATAATTTCTGTAAAGTACATCTGTCATAAAAGAAATATGGGGACTGCTATTGGTGGCTAAAAAATGTTAGTTTGGAGTGACTGGGTTCGATTTCAATAATAGAGTATTTGAAGTTTGAGTGGTGGTTACAGTTTAGTGTTAGTTCTATAGAATGTGCCAACCCTTATCAAGTAGTATAACGAGGGGCAGGAGAAAAGCAGGGTTTTTGGCATAATTATTATATTGTATTATATTCAGTATATAATAATAGTATAGAACATAGTTCAAGATATATAGACGACAAGAAGTGGCCTATATAAAAGGTGATAAGTGATAATATATAGACTACAAGAAGTGGCCTATCTTGAACTATGTTCTGTACTATTATTATTTACTGAATATAATACAATATATAATTGTGCCAAAAACTCTGCTTTTCTCCTGTCCCTCATTAAACTACTTTGATGTCAATAAACTAAACTAAAGTATATAAAAGTCATATATAGGCAGAAGCAATAAGTACACTGAGGACAGGACATGAAAATCTATTTACATAAAACCAAATTTTAGGACATCTGTATGAAAAATATAACAGGCTGCCACTGGTTTTAGTTATTTTTTTGAGCCAAAGGCTCAAATCAAAAATGCAGCAACCAAAAAGGAACCTAGACTGCCCTTGCTTCATATGAAAGTTTAGCGACTCAGAAACAATGGATACCACTGGATCATGACAGTCAAGCAAAAAGTACTTTAAAAAAAAAATTACACAAGCAATGTAATCAGGCATATGATGGAGATTTGTCTGCTCAAAATCATAATTTTATAATTATCTATAAGAAATTTATAATTTTTAACCCTGTACAGACACTGTAGAAACAGCTGGCATTTTATATTATAAATTAAATCAGGACAATACCATTTTATGTACTGTTTTGAATTCTGTGAAAGCACAAAGATGTGGAAACTAAAAGTTGTGATAAAGTGCATCTAATCTAAATCCTAAAATTATAAAAATATAGGGCAGTTGTAAATGATTAACGAAAGGAACATTAAAAGATTCATACCTGAACTTGAAATTACAGGTGTGACTTGATATAAACCAGAGTCTCTAAATCACAAAAAAAAAAAAAAAAAAACACAATTAATGCAAAAACCTGCAGAAAATTTGCTGCAGATTACAATTATCTTTTTACTGCAACAGAAACACTAACAGTCAAATGACATTTATGTGTTATCAAGGCGTATATATATATATATATATATATATATATATATATATATATATATATATATATATATATATATATATATAATATGCCACCCTATGGCACTCATCATATCGGACAGAATAATACACTCCGAATTTTTTCCATTGCTATTTTTCACCAATGATCGATCAGACTTGGCCATTACTATTCGGTCTATCTTTTTGTCTAAAAGGATCATTCAAAAAAGTGACGCTGTCTCCGGCCTTCTCCCGAAAGTTCCCTCCAACTTCCGATGGGTCTGTGAAATTTCGGTAAACCGATTTTGCGGACCCATTGGAAGTTCCAGGAAATCATTACAGGAGAATCCTCCTGTGTGCGATCCCTGAGCACTAGAGGTTAATTATCCTCTAGTGCCCAGGGATTGCGGAGTGTGCTGACCAACGAATGCAGCCACGCTCAAGCGTCACCAGGATTTTCCTTTCCTCAGCCAATCAGAGAGCACTAGAGGTTTTGAATGTGGATACTTGTCCCCATTTATCCTCTACTGCCGAGGATCCCACACTGAGCTATTTTAGAAGACCATGTTCATCCCAACATGCAGAAGCTTGGCAGACTGAGTGTGAGAGATGGCAGTTAGCAATTCGGAATTGCTCAATGCTACCGCTTTTAAATCTCCAAACATTGAGAAGCTGGCTCCCACTGCAGGGCTGAGCCTGCCCTTATACAGCAAATCTACACCCTGAATACCAGGGCTCTGCTGTGGGTAAACAAAAGAAACATTGTATATACATATTTCCTATCTGAGCCTGGACTGTATAGCTGTGTGGGGACAGCCAGCTATCCAGGCAGGAAGGTAAAACTGCCAGGCAAGCCACCCAGCAAATATGGTCTAGACTTTGTTGAAATTCATATTCATAAACCTTCATGTATACTTTAGCCATACGTCTTTGTGCGATGTTAACATTTTTAAGTAAAACAAAAAAGAGCCAAGCACATCTCAAATGTAAACCTACATAGCAGCTTGGCGCTTAAGCCATTGTTGACAGGCATTGCCATCATGAACATATTGTAGAACTTCAGAAAGCATAGTTCTCTTCAAACGCTCTTCTTCACGAGACTTCTTTAACCGATCGTATATTTTTGAACCTGTTTGAAAATATGAAAACAAGTTCATGGTCATCACACAGTACCGGTCATAACTGGCTAATCCATCAGCGTGGCTGCATTTGCTGCCAACTAATATTTTTCCCTAATTGGCCTAAGAAAAAAGATTCTTATTAAATTTTGGCTAAAATTACAGTTGGTTCCCACTTATCTAATAATAATTATCTAAGAAAGTCAAGCAAAAGCCATATTTTAACAGACAATTATATTGGACTTATGTAAGAATAACAAATGCAAAAAGAAGAGCACAAAGTCGGGTGCACAGCAGGCAACAATATTTGCATAGGTTTAGATAAATAATTATATCCAAGTAAAAGATCTGCTGA
This sequence comes from Pyxicephalus adspersus, assembly GCF_032062135.1. Lineage (NCBI taxonomy): Eukaryota > Metazoa > Chordata > Amphibia > Anura > Pyxicephalidae > Pyxicephalus > Pyxicephalus adspersus. The sequence continues at coordinate 105,074,364 of NC_092858.1, forward strand.
AAGGGGAGTACTCATTTCTCAAACTTTCATGAAATTGCAGATAAAGTTTTAGTTTCTCTCAGCAAAGAAAAAAAAAAACTCTCTTTCTTGTGATCTAAAGCAAACAATTTAACCTTTTACAGAAACCCATGAAGCTTTAAGGGGTATTTAGCTATATTAAAAGGTGTGATAATTCACTCTCCAGCTCTCAGACCATGCAGGTCCAAAAGAAAGTTAGCTTTAAATCTGTATTTTATTTGTGCCTTTTGCTCTCCTTTTACTCACATAAATGTCTGGATACATAGAAATCATTGCTGAAGGTCTGTACAGACATTAGATTTTCATTGCTGAAATAAATGTTCAGTAGAGGTGTCCTATAAGCAGCTTAGCAATTTGCCCTGCCGGTCAACTAAAAAACCAACTGCTAACAGGGACTATTGTAGTTGCAGCAGGCCTTCCACTCATCTTCATTTCATCTCTACAGAACAGACCAGAGAGCTTGCCACCAGTTAGGCAGCCTTACAATACAAAGATCATTTTTAAAACATTCAGTCAAAATGATCACCAATGATTTTTTTTGAGCAACAGTTATTGGGCATCATTGATTCTGTTACAATCACATAATGTTAACCAAGGACAATATCAGCTTTGTGTAGTGTAGCTTCAGTTTCTGTATGAAGGCAGGTAGATTTATTGGCTGTCTAACATGTTATCAATCAATGTAGAATTGTATAACTATTATTTAGAAAAGATGAGCTTTTACAGAGCTGGAGTGTAAAGAATTACTCAAGATGATTTGTGACTGTAGGCTAAGGGGTGATAAAAAACAGAAGGAAAAAAAATTAAACAAAAGACGAACTTCTTACTTTGAAATGTTTTGATTCCTGCTCTTCGGTAATCCTGCAGTCTTTTGATTTCTCTGCGCAACTCAAATTCCACTGCAAATGAACAACACAGATAGGAATACTAGAAACAGATATGAGCATCACTTATGGTGACCATTAGAAATATTCTAACATATAATTTCTTTTAATACGAGGGTAAGAACCATCTCACCACCTGTTCTCAATGTTTCGGAGTCATTTAATAGGAGAAGAAGAAGGTTCACAATTATGCAGTGGAGCAGTTACTACATCGTTTTTTTCTATTCCACAGTACATTGCGGTTATAGAGCTATAATACACATGAGAGGACAATGTTACAAGTCTCCAAAGACTTCAGGTTTGAGCATTCATTGCAATTAATCACCTGCAGGCTCCTGACCTCTGTTGGAGAGACGTATGAATAGCTTTGCCTCCGGTAGCTTAAACCTCCCACAGAAAAGGCCCCAGTATCAAAGACTCTATATAGTTGTGTTTTGTGGGTTATGCAGGATCCCTGAGCTAGTTAAAAAATAAATAATTGCCCTAATGGCTGGTAATGGGGTGAAACCAATTATTTTAACAGGAGTTCAGCTTCATTATTATTACTGAAGGGGGGTTGGAGTCAATCATAAACAGAATGCATTTGCAAATTATCTGTGAATAAAATGATCTACAAAATTATTAAATGAAAATGATGTAATAAAAATGGTTTGCTTGTAACTTACATGCATGGCTTTCTATAAACCGATCATGGTTTGCTGCTCCTAAAACTCTGGCAAATCTCCTCATAGTTTCATAGAGTTCTTGTACATCTTTGGAATATCTTCTTTCTAAAACTAAACAAAGCCAGAAAATGTATTTTAACCACCTGGGCGTTACACTGATGTCTAGATTTCTATACCAAAAGTGGTACACTGTTTTTCATGAAATTTTTTTTTTTTTTTAAATTGTAGACCTGTAACTTACAGAAATATGTCCGAATAAGGGTCTAGTAGATATC